>NW_028227261.1:58497500-58777500 GCF_978045245.1 Mus caroli
AAAACCAGCTTTTGTGGAAGGTTGGTATTATACCACCTAAGGAGTGCTTTCTGTGAGAATAGCCCTGTGGGTACACTGTTCAAACAACATGTTGGCAGCCTTCTCTGGGGTAGATCCAAGCTTGGTTAGACTCAAAGATTATACAGTTGGTGGGGAGTCTCGAAGAAAAATAAAATAAAACCATGAATTAAAATATGGTGTTAAAAGGAGTCTGTGTGACTGAAGAGCCCTCTAGCTTCAAATCTATTTCCATTACATTTATCCTACTAAAGACAGACTTTTTAAAAGCAGTACAACCAGCCTGGAGAAGGCTTGGGGACCAGAATACCGAGGCTGCTCGCTCGTCTGTAGCTTCCATTTTGATTCCCGTGCATTAGGCTCTATGACTTTGACTCAGTCTCTTTATTTTTCCTTGTCTATGATTTTATTTTTAAATGGAATAATGGCTGATCTAAGGATAAAGAATAATATTTTTTAAAGATATTAATAAGAATAATTAAAATATGGCCATTTAGCATTATGCAAATAGAGGTTATGTTTCTTGTAAAAAGTGTTTATGAATTCGAAGAGCTACACATATGTTATCAATCATTAATATTGCTGTTCAAATAAAATGCTCTACACTTAAATAAGAAAATATCTTTATTTTTAAAAATAGTCAAAATAAGGAAAAGGAGACTATTGCAGAAACCAAATATTTTGGGTTTAAGATCTGCAAGCTTCCCATATCTATACCAGAATGGATATTTTTCTTTAATAAATAAAAAACACTATAAATAACTACCATTGGGCACATGGTTCAGCCAGTCTCTTTTTCTTTCTTATCCTCATTGGTGGCTGCGTCTCAGGAGAGAACCTTGGATTCTTGGGAAGTGATCCCAAATTCAGGGTATGTATGGAACATAGGTAAAATTCCAGACCTGAGGAGGGATAGAACTTGTAAACTTGTAAAAAGTCGAGTGAGTTTTTCAGACTAGTGTATGAGAAGAAATCCTTCAACTAAGCATTCTTGAGACAAAAGAGTGGTTCTGTGCCTACCCCTATTCTAGGGAAACAAGAATTTCACCTATTGCCCACATGTCAGTAATATAGTGAAGGATGGTATTTTGTAGCAGGCTACTTTCAAGTCACACCTACCTGGGGAGCTTTCTTATCTTTGCTGAATTCTTGAATCACATGAGTTTTGAATTTTGTAGGTCTGATTAGTTTCTAAAACTTCTCTATGACCATTGTGTGTGTGTGTGTGTGTGTGTGTGTGTGTGTGTGTGTATGCCTGTGTACACATATGAAGCCAAAGGTCACAGTCAAGTATATTCCTCTACCACTTTCTTCCTTATTTTGAGGAATAGTATCTCTCACCGAACTTGGAACTAACCATTAAGTCATACTGGCTGGCCTGGCAGCCACTCAGATCTACATGTCTCCATACTCCCAGCACGGGTTACACTGTGCCTGGCTTTTATGTGGGTGCTGGTGATCTGAACTCATGTCCTATCCTTGCACAGCAAATGCTTTTACCCTCTGAGCCTTGCCATGGTCATTCAGTTGATGCAGCAAGAAACCGACAAGGACAGACCTTCAGATATAAACAGTTCATACTCACTAAAATCTCAAGGTGTGTGTTTAGCATTTCTCCACAGCAAGATTCATGGCCTGAGCTGACAGAGTCACACACCTAACAAACATGTCTGGTGATGGATGACTCCACCATGCCTCTCACCATGGGTACAGAACATGGGATCCTTGACAACACAATAGAGCCCTCTTTCACCCCAAGGATACTGAAGGAAAATGGAGAAATGGGTTTCTCTGTGGCATGTGAATGTTAACAATTGATTTCATTTTATAATGGAAACAATGAGTTCATGTTCCTATACTGTTTGAAAGGGTCCAAGAAAAAAAAAAAGAGAAAAATGTTCATTAAGCCCATATTGCCCATTGGCTGTCAGTACTGTTTCTTTTAGGGAAAAAAAGTTCTGTTGTGGATTTGTCCCTTTTGGAGAGATACAGGAATTGCAAAGAGAGTGCCAGACAGTGCTAGCATATGCTTGTTTTTCTAACTTAGTGTGGGCAGCCTTTCTTAAACACTGTGTATAAATATATTTATTCTCCCACTGAGACCTTGCATGCCAGGTTCAGGAACAACTGAGTAAGCAGATGAATTACAGACCCAGGAAAGCAGAGGAAGGATTCCAGTGGAAATGCTGAGGGCTCCACTATTCCAGTTGAGTAAATTGCCCCAGTATAATAAATTAGTGTTGATAAATTAGTGATAAATCTATATCGGTTTTTATATTCAAAGTAAAGGATATCCTTGCTGTTGATATATTCATAAAGCAAGGAATGTTGACATCCGGTGGGCAAGATTAAAACACACACACACACACACACACACACACACACACACACACAAACACCCTTTGGTGCTCAATCCACATTTGCAAGCTGTCTGCATTTCTTGTATTGGCCTCAGCTTTGACAAATGCAAAAAAGTCACTAATATTTTGACACTCTCCCTGCCCAAGTCTGATACCAGCTGGCTACGAAGCCACATAATCATTGTTCTGCTGGATTTTAAAGACTGGGTTCCAGCCAAAGAACTGGACCGGATCCATTCATTCATTTTCAAGATTGAAGTTGCAGCTTAACTGTAATGACCATTTCTCAACTCCGTCTGGAAACCTCTTCCAAATTCAACAGATGCCTGAGAGGGAAATGTGCAGTTGGATGGGAAATGGCTCTGCCTGAGAAAGGAACAAAAGGTGATTTTTGAAGCTGAAAACAATTAATATTATGTATACCAATTGTGCCTTTCAAGAAATTAAAATTCTTATAGTGTTTAGAACAGTTGACACGTGCTTATTTTAGCACTTTAAGTGAAAAAAAGAAAGTCAGAATTGCAGATGTATTTATTATGGAAAACACACCCTCCTTCACATTTGCTTTTGAAGAGGAAAGCACACAAAACGTCAAAAGGAAAAGCCTTTAAGATTGCTGTGAGCTGCTATGCTCCACCTTTCCATACTTTTTTCCTATATCAAATTTTATATTAATGCTTGATATTTTAAAAAAGGGAAAAGGAAAGGAAAAGATAGAAAGGAAAGAAAAGAATAGAAAGGAAAGGAAAAGGAAAGAATTGACAGTTCTGGTGACCATATTGTTCTGGTAACTGTAATCAGCAAGAGCTCAAGTGTACCACAGACCTGAAAACCAATGCCGTGCAGTAATCTACAGAAATATCGTCCCTTTCTGCATGTAAAAATGTTCCCCTGCTGTGTGTTCTTGCTGCCCCATTTTTCCGGTTACTTAATAATTGGAGACATTAACCCTGATCATTTACAAATTTCCCATTCCAGTCTACTCGCAGGTCCATAAGCTGGAGAAAACTACCCCACAGGGCTGGAGCAGAGAGGAATGTATGGCTTGATCCTGCAATCATGGGTAGGAATTTTCTCAAGGCAGGATTTTCCAAGTATCAATGTGTCAGACCTCCAAGAAAGTGTCCTGATTAATAGCTTAAGTTAATTTAGTGTCCCTACTAAAGTGTACTATGGGAAGGATTCATTTATACAGTCTTGTGGAATTTTCAGACAAGTTTTTAAAAACATGCCGAATTTAATTCAATATGTCCCCTTTTCATTTGGGGAAACTGATCTAGGAATTAAAGTTGAAACTTGCAGTGAGTAAATTCCATCTATACTGGAATTTTCACCCATGAGTTAGCCTTCTTAGTCCTGCATTCTGATTTCAGTGCCAATCTACCCACTACTGATTAGCCAATGATTATGCTGTATTAAAGCCTACTTTTCTTCCTAGTAAAATGGGAATAATAGAATCAAAGAGGAAGAATAATGGCAAGGATTAAAATAGTTAATGCCCCTCTAATTCTGTGGCCTGTCTAACAAAGAAAAGGCACAATGAACACACCATGAGGTGTCTCTGGAACCCTGTCCTTATTCTGCAAAAATAAATAAAAAGTTGACTGTTCTTCACAGCCTGTAGCCACATGTACCTCTCAGGCTGGTACAGCACTGATTACCAAATGGGTTGCCAGCAGTCATCTGTGATTGCCTGCCATGGAAGTGTGACTCTCCTTGTCCTCTACCAAACTGCCCCATGCACTATTCATGAGTAGGACAATATTCCAAACTTAATTTCCACTGATTAATTCTCACTAATTATTCACGATGCAAGCCTTCACAGGAGAATTCCACTGAATGCTCTTCCATCCTGAGGCAGGGAACACAATGTCGAATCGTTTTCTGATTTCAAGTGGAAAACAAACTAATTATGTGGAAATATGATAATAGATTGTGCTGTAGGGACTAGTCCTCCACAGGCTTCAAAATGCTTGCTTATGATGGGCTCTTGATGTTATTTCTTCCAGGAGGAACTGCCCTTTCATAATGCATCAACATTATTGACTGGACTGTGATTCCTTACTTGGAGTTAAGGTGATTTGCATAATTGTATATTACTTCCGTCTGGTGGAAACAAACAAGATGTTCGGGTGCTAATGATCAAGCAGGCAGCAGTGACTGATGGGAAAAAATGCTTTAGCAAAGGTCCCAAACAATGAAGAACAGCTTCTCTTGTTGGCATCTTTCACCATCTTCCTTTGACCTAGCTTTATTCTGCTTGGCCACAGGCTTTGTTTTTGAATCTGTCCGTCTGTCTCAGCCTGGGAGGTGGCAAACCAGCAAGGACAGAAAGCTTTCATCCTTCCATGTATTGGCTCAGAGCACTTTTTCCCCCTCTTTCTGGATGTCATCATCTCTCTGACAGAATATGTTAAGCCCTTTGAGGCCCAATACAAATGTTCCTAGCCACATTACATTCCCCAATGTTTTAAAAGTTACCATTTAATATCCCCCAAATGAAAAATCAAAGAGACTAAATCATGACAGTAAGAGCTCTCAGAAGGTGTAGAGTCGATGTGTGCCCATTTTTATCTTCGCATCTTCCAGCTCTATCTTAGACGCACTCAGGGGAGAGGAGTGGACACACAGAACAAAAGTAAACCCTCATTTACTTCTCCAATACTTTTCCTGTCTGTCCTACTTTACACAGCAGTTCGTCATTCTGTGTTTCAGGTAGACAAGGTTGCACTTCTTTCTCTGTATCTTACCTCCATGGCCAGGAAGACAGAGTAACTGCTAAGTAAGTGCCTGGTGCATAGATGTGAAATTTCAGGAGAGTGGCTTGTGCACAATAATGCCATACACGGAGGATGCATACAGAAAACCTGACAAGTCGTAAGGATTTACAGTGGCTTCATGAAAGGCTGTGAAAAGGATTTGAAGACGCTGTCTGCTTAGTGTAAAAGTTGTCTGTGATTGGTTAGTCATGACTGAAATGAGCATATTAAAGGGAAGTAGCAAAGCAAATATTTTGTATTTGTATTCTTGTTATGGAGACTTAACCTCGGGCATTTTTAAGACGTTCAGTGGCTACTCACATGTGTTTATTGGGTAGAGCTGATAAGTGTACTGGCTTTCCTCCAACTGAATAAAGCCCTGAATTTATATGGTCTACTCAGAGGACTATAATATCATGTTTTAAAGCGTTGAATATAAAATGTTTTAATTTATTCTTCATGGAAGTTATCTGACCTGCCATTCCTTGGTATTATATTATTTAATTTATCAAAGCAACGTTGTGTGTTCAATATTTTAAATCCAGTCTTATAGGTGTATAAAATGAACCCACAAAATGTGACTAGGATGAAAGCAGCTGTGACTGGCAAATTCTACAACCAAGTGGAATTGTTTGGGACTCCAAAGTTTATGCTTTCTCATTATTATAGAAAGTCTTACATCATTTGACTGTAAAGTGTATAGCTTTGAACTTCAGAGAAATATGTGTTTCTAACAAAGAGAGAGACAAATAATAAGCATGATAGTTACGTGAGAATCGAGGGAGTTAGAGGAGCAGGGGCCTTATTTGAGAGTCTGTGCGCAGACAGATTCTAGAAAGCAGATTCCATGGAAAATTGAAGGGAAATTCTTTTGCAAAACTTGTTTTTCATGCCAGAGATTCTTACAGATGGGGTTTTGCCTCAATAACTTAACTTCTCACAAAAAGAAAATGCTGTCCTGTTGTAAGCTTAGTAACTGTATCAATAAAACAGTGAGATTTTACTTTATCATACTGCATTTCTAGTGTTAGTTCTATACAAATGCATCCATATATGGAATTTTTATGAATTTTACTACAAGGTAAAGCAGATTAAAAATTTGAGCCTGTCTAACTCTAGAATCTATGCTAGTCCTCCCATGCTAAGCTGTTCTGGGGAAGTTTAAACTGAACTTGAGACTTTGAAACTAGTTCCATTTTTCAAGAGTAACTTATACATCTGCCTCGGTGCAGCTGGTCCTTTAGGGAAAACTGTTTACAAGAAAGCTTGGCAGGTTCCTTAGACATTAAGTATCTCTTACAAAATAATATTTTGATGGATTACATGTAAATGAATCAGAAACATGTGGCTTCCATTTCCTTTAGAATGCATACAGAGAACATTTTAAGTTTGGCAAAATGAATTCCCCCAAATGCCACCTCCATGCATCTCTCTCCTTCCATCTCCTGGTTCACTCTTAAGAAGAATGGGTGACAGGAGAATCTCACAAAGAACCGGTGCTTTCTCTCTCTGCTTCTAACCTAATAATCATGCACAGGTCACATTTTCTTTATTGTCACCAGCAAAAGCAGCTGTTATGCAGCAAGGCATGCTGGGAGCCTCCTCGGGACAGTTCTAGAATGGAAACTGAGCCTAACAGACACCCTCTTCCTGCTTTGCATTTTCTGAATGGTGGGTGAGTCCTTGCAAAGGAAGAGCTTTCTTCTTGGTGTGCCCAAAGTTAAGTGATGCAAACTAGACTATGAATGTCTTTGTAGTGTGAACTTTTTAGAGAAAATTATTGTCCACTGGGATTCGTTCAAAATAGGTAAAAGTTATTATGTAGTCAACTTGTGGAGTTCACTGGAAGCTTCCTGTGGCTTCAGCAATGGCAGTAAGTATGCTATGTGTATACATACATCATCTCCCGGTAGGGCTACAGAATACAATGCTGCTCAGAAGAACATGAAAAATTCAGGAGCATGCAGAATAATGGGTGTCCTTAATAATGTTCATCAGAGATCAGCTGAAAATGTGAGATGTGGTCAGTACTTTATAAAGAAAAAGGACATTTTAGTGTTTAGGGGTCCATAAGGCAGACATAAATGTGTCGCAGACAGAAGGGATGATTTCGTTTCGATTACAAAGGAATATGCACTTAATACAAAGTGTATAGGTGTCAGCTAAGTTCATAAGCACCAAGCAGCCACATGTGTCAGGATCAAGGTGGAAGAGGACGACTGTCTTGAATTTCAGTCAGAGTTTTGAAGGCTGTGGGAGGGACTTGAGGTTGAATATAATCCACTTGTAACATTCAGAGTCGTTTGTTTTAAATTTCTGAATGCAGATACACATTCAAGTCTCAGAAACAGATGCACCTTTGGATGTTAGACTTTTCAAACAGTCAAATCTGGCCACATATCTTTCATTACACTTGGCAAACATTCACTCTGCTTTCTACCCTGGTCTGCCTCCTCCCCGTTCTCGAGCCACCAAATAGTTTCTGTGACTGAGCTGGAGCAGAGAGGTAGCCTGCCTTTTCTCTGCAGCAAATTTGAGATCCTACCACTTTTTATTATTAATTGTTTATTTTATATTTGAGATTTTAATATAATTACATCATTTCCCCCTCCCCATTCACTCCTCCAAACCTTCCCATATAGCTTTCCTTGCTATCTTTCAAATTCATGGCCTTCTTTTTTCATTAATTGTTGTTACAAACATGTATATATATGTATAATCACAAACATACATAACACTCACATATTCCTAAATACATAACTATAACTAGCTCTGTTTGTGTGATGTTACTTGTGGGTTGACTATTTGGTGTGCGATATAGCTGATAAGCATTCCTTAGTTGCCTAGAGTTCTTTGCATAAGGTGGAGACCTCTTCTACTCTCCCCACCCACTTTAGCAGGTCTATTGGTATTGCCCTGGTTCAGATTATGTCTAGGTAGTCACGTTGGTGGGACTTTATAGAGGGAGCTTTTGATGTTCCTAAGAGATATAGTCTCACAGAAAACTTTCTGATTCTCCTGCTTTAACAATCTTTCAGCCTCTTCCACAGTCATCTCTGTGACTTTGCCTTTCATTTTCTTCCTTCCTGGTCTCCTATTCCATTCCCTCCTGTCTAATCAGAGGTTGTCTCTTTTTTATAAAGAAACCATATCTTGTTCAATGTTTAGTGATTTATGCCCAGGAAAGCAGAGGTTATATTGAAACCAAAAAAAGTACCAGAGTCATGTTAGTATCTACTGCAGAGGGCTTTATTATAAAACAGGAAAATATTGGCCATTAAAGAAGTAGGTAGAAAACATAAGACATTATCGAATGCATTGAATAAAGTATGCAAAATTAATATAAAGAACATAATCTTTATCTCTTTCTTAGATATTTAATTAGTCTTTGATCTTACCAGGTCAATCACCTGTATCATTTGCAGAATTCATTTGCAAAAGTACTCCTAGCTCATGGAACTGCTTGATAAAAAGCTAGTATGATACAATGACTCAGATACTAGCTTTTATATAGTATTTAAATCTGGGATCCCCATATTTTCTCAATATCTTATTGCTTATTAGATCAGAGATTATCGTGAATATTTTGTACACTTTAGATTTCAGAAAGTGTTTTACTTTGTCTCAAATATCTTTAAAATACTTTTATTAATTGTTAATGAAAACTGAGTCATTTGAAAAGCCACATTTCAAAATGTAAATAGAATTTATTCAATTTGTTTTGGGATGCAAAATCAGGTAATGGGAGAAGTGGAACTAGAAATCCAAAGCTCCTAATTTGTAGACTACTTTGTTAGCTGTACTATACATTACCAAATCACAATAGTAAAACTATGATCATATCACTCTACCCAATGAAATGACATAAAAAACTTGGACAATTATTTTGTATGCAAAATGACCTGTCATATTTGTTTAGGGAAGAATTTGTTAAAGGAAAACTTTCCAGAGAGTTGTTTTTTATAATCAAAAATCAGAAAACAAAATTAGTTATACATACAGAATCATTTCCATTTGGAATGAATTTCTTATGCTAGTCCTCTGACTACAGAATTACATGCAAATGGCATTGGCAAATGACTATTTACATTTGCTCCAAATTCACCTATTGATACACTAGTCACCGGCGTTAAGCTATCGGGGGGGGGGTGTTCTTTTGGAGCTATGTATGTAGAGAAGCGCTCATAATCATGGTTTGGAAAAACAATAAACACAAAGCATTTTCCCTGTATTATGTGATGGTCTAGGAGAAGGTAGTAATGTGCAAATCAGAAAGAAGCATCTCACTGACAACTAAATTTGCTCAAATCATCATCTTGGCTTTCAAGTTTCCAGACACATACAAAATAAATGTCACTTAAGCCATCCAGTTCATGAAGTTTTATTATAGAATACAGAAAAGCCTCCAGAAATTTTCACTAAGTAAATGACTCTATGAAGGTCTGTAATGGAAAACTATAACTATTGCTATTAAAAACTTAATAAGCAGGACTGGAAAGATGGCTCAGCATTTAAAAGCACTTGCGGCTCTTTCTGCACACCTGAAGTCAATGGCCCGCACCCACACTACATGGCTCACAACCCCCTATAACTCCACACCCAACAAACTCAATGTACTCTTCTGATCTCTTCAGGTTCCCCCTACTCATCTCTCTCTCTTTCTCTCTGTCTCTCTATCTCTGTCTGTCTGTCTCTCTCTCTCTCTGACACACACACACACACACAAATACAAACACACACACAGACATGCGCACATGCACACACATGCACATATACAATATTTTTAAAAATAAGTTAATAGATCAATTTAATATCATTTTGTAGCTGTGGAAAGAAATGTATAAGTGAATCAGAAGATAAGTTAGTAGAAAAACAAGAAATTTAAAGAGAAAAATGAGATTTGGCAATGGAGAATAAAGTAGAAATGGAAGGGATAATAGTTAAATATTCAAATATCCACAATTGTAGGCAAAACTGGTATAAGATGTTAGAAAGGAGACTTTGAAGAACTACTGCCTAAGAATTTTAAAAAACATAAAAACAATGAAGATATAGGAACTGAAGAGAAATCTTGGCTTCTGGAGGCAGCAGTGTTTTAATTTTGGTTATTATGTCATACTTGCCTCAACAGGAAACAGCTGGAAATCCAACAATGAAGGAAAGTTTGAACACAGAAGGATAAAACCCATGCTGCCTCAGCTATTCTTGCTTGTATAAATCACATCTACTGCATAATATGTATTTAAAGTTTGCAATAAAATCATGTCCAACATAAATACTTTCTAGTGAAGTCATTAGTACAATAAAAGTTGCAATCAACTATGTCAAACATAAAAATGTCTTGTAACTATTTATAACACAACCCCTAACTTATCCTTTCTCTATTTGAAGATTAAGGAACCTCTGAACTCTCACCAGAGAAACCTTCTGTTCTCAGTAATTGATGCCAACACAGAGACTTACAATAGATAAGGTGCAGAAAATAAGAGCCTGAAGAATGACCAGTCTTAAGGGCAACATTTATATTGTATCACTTCTTCCAATAACTCAAAGATCATTGCCAAGTATCATCAGAAAAATTATATAGAGACAATAGATGAGCACAAAGAAACATCACTTTCTGCAGATGATATTATAGTATCCTTACATGACCTCAAAAATTCCACCAGAGAACTCCTTAACCTGAAAAACAACTTCAGCACAGTAGCTGGATATAAAATTAACTCAAACAAATCAGTGGCCTTTCTCTATACAAAGGATAAACAGGCTGAGAAAGAAATCAGGGAGTCAACACCCTTCACAATAGTCACAAGTAATATAAAATACCTTGGTGTGACTCACTAAGTAATTGAAAGTTCTGTATGATAAGAACTTCAAGTCTCTGAAGAGAGAATTTTTCTATTCTACTAATTTTCTTGTTTGTAATGTATCTCATTATTTTTTGCTTTTAAAATGTTTGTTTACGGTATGATGATTTATTGTATCAGTTTCCTCTTAGTTTGTGTGATGAATACCTCTTTGTTTATTTTTCATGTTATTATTATAGGTCACAACATATTTTCTTAGTAGAATCCTTATAACTAATACTTTTGTTACATAATGGACAATTCAAGAACTTTGAACACTCAATTCATCCTCATATTATCTTTGCTGTGACTGTTTGTGTGGACTTCCATGCTATACATATGAGAAGTAAAATAACTATTATTTCTTTAAAGATTCTAAAATCCATAATATGTGTTTGCTTTTTTTCCTCTATATTTATTGTATTGTGTGTGAATTTCTATATGTCTCTCTAGGATCATTTTCTTTTTGTCAAGACTATTCAGTTTGATAAATGATTTTTATTTATTTATTTATTTATTTATTTATTTATTTATTTAATCACTTTACACCTTGGTCACAGAGCCCCTCCCTCCTCTTCTCCCAGTCCCCCTTTACAGATTCTTCCTTCTGTTACCCTCTCTCCTTCTCCCCTTCATTTTCTTTTGTTCTTCTTGAGAATTTAGTGCAATGAATTTTTATCATATTCCCCCTCCTTCCTCCAACTCTTCTTACTCTTTTCCTATCTCACCCATTTTGTGTCTTATTTTTTACCCATTGAGGACAATTGGTGCAGTCCAAACATTCTTAGATTATGACTTTCTACTGGAGCCCAGTCCACTCATGGAGTCAATACCCTTAAACTAAAGTTACTTTTCTTTCCCAGCAGCTATGAAGTACCATAGATCCACTGCAAGGGATGGAACCTCAAGGTCAACTTCTTTGACTCCTTTTGTTGATGAATTGCTCTGGCTAGGACTTCAAGTACTATATTGAATTGGTAGGGAGAGAGTGGACAGCCTTGTCTAGTCCCTGATTTTAGTGGGATTGTTTCAAGTTTCTCTCCATTAAGCTTGATGTTGGTTACTGGTTTGCTGTATATTGCTTTTACTATGTTTAGTTATGGGCCTTGAATTCCTGATCTTTCCAAGACTTTTATCATGAATGGGTGTTGGATTTTGTCAAATGCTTTCTCAGCATCTAGTGAGATGATCATACAGGTTTTCTCTTTGAGTTTCTTTGTATAGTAGATTATGTTGATGGATTTCTGTATATTGAACCATCCCTGCATCCCTGGGATGATTGATCATAATGGATGATTGCTTTGATGTGTTCTTGCAGTCGATTTTCGAGAAATTTATTGAGTATTTTTGTATCAATATTCATAAGGGAAATTGGTCAGAAGTTCTCTTTCTCTGTTGGTTTTTGTGAGTTTTAGGTATAATCATAATTGTGGCTTCATAGAATGAATTAGGTAGAGTACCTTCTGTTTCTATTTTGTGGAATAGTTTGAGGAGTATTGGTATTAGGTCTTCTTTGAAGGTCTGATAGAACTCTGCACTTAACCCATCTGGTCCTGGACTTATTTTTTTTTGGTTGGGAGACTATTAAAGACTGTTTCTATTTCTTTAGGGGATATGGGACTGTTTTGATCATTTATCTGATCCTGATTTAACTTTGGTACCTGCTATCTGTCTAGAAAATTGTCCATTTCATCCAGATTTTCCAGTTTTGTTGAGTATCTGAAGAGGGAAATAAAAGATATCAAAAGATGGTAAGATCACCCATACTCATGGATTGGCAGGATTAATATGGTAAATATGGCCATCTTGCCAAAAGCAATCTATAGATTCAATGCAATCCCCATCAAAATTTCAACTCATTACTTCACAGAGTTAGAAAGAGCAATTTTCAAATTCATCTCAAATAACAAAAATCCTAGGATAGTGAAAACTATTCTCAACAATAAAAGAACTTCTGGTGGAATCACCATCCTTGACCTCAAGCTGTACTACAGAGCAATTGTGATAAAAACTGCATGGTATTGGTACAGTGACAGGCAGGTAGATAAATTGAATAGAAATGAAGACCCAGAAATGAGCCCACACACATATTGTCATTTATCTTTGACAAATTACTCAAAACTATCCAGTGGAAAAAACCAGCATTTTCACAAATGGTGTTGGTTCAACTGGTGGTTAGCATGTAGAAGAGTGAAAATTGATCCATGCTTATCTCCTTGTATAAAGCTCAAGCCCAAGTAGATCGAGGACCTTCACATAAAACCAGGTACACTGAAATTAATAGAAGAGAAAGTAGGGAAGAGCCTCGAGCACATGGGCACCAGGGGAAAATTCCTCAACAGAACACAGATGGCTTGTGCTGTAAGATCAATAATTGACAAATGGGACCTCATAAAATTGCAAAGCTTCTGTAAGGCAAAGGACATTGTCAATAGGACAAAAAGCAACCAACAGATTAGGAAAAGATCTTTACCAATCCTGCGTCTGATAGAGGGTTAATACCCAATATATACAAAGAACTCAAGAAGTTAGACTCCAGAGAAACAAATAGCCCTATTAAAAATGAGGTACAGAGATAAACAAAAATATTCTCAACTGAGGAATAGTGAATGGCTGAAAAGCACCTAAAGAAATGTTCAACATCCTTAGTCATCAGGGAAATGCAAATCAAAACAACCCTGAGATTCCACCTCACACCAGTCAGAATGGCTAAGATCAAAAATTCAGGTGACAGCAGATGCTGGTAAAGATATGGAGAAAGAGGAGCACTCCTCCATTGCTGGTGGGATTGCAAGCTGCTACAATGACTCTGGAAAACAGTCTGGAGGTTCCTCAGAAAATTGGACCTGATAACCCACTAATACCACTCCTGGGCATATAACTAGAAGATGCTCCAACATGTAATAAGGACACATGCTCTATTATGATCATCGAAGTCTTATTTAGAATAGCCATGAGCTGAAAGAACCCAGGTATCCTTCAACAGAAGAATGGATACAGAAAATGTGGTATGTTTACACTATGGAGTACTATTCAGCTATTAAAAACAATGAATTTATGAAATTCTTAGGGAAATGAATGGAACTGGAAAATATCATTCTGAGTGAGGTAACCCAATCTCAAAAGAGCACACATTGTATGCACTCACTGACAAGTGGATATTAACCCAGTAGCTCAGAATACCCAGGGTACAATTCACAGACCACATAAAACTCAAGAAGAAGGAAGACCAAAGTGTGGCTCCTTCAGTCCGTCTTAGAAGGAGGAACAAAATACCCCTGGAAGGATTTTCAGAGAAAAAGTGTAGAGCTGAGAGTGAAGAGAGCAGGGAGTAACCATCCAGAGACTGCCCCTCCTGGGGATCCATCCCATATATAATCATCAAACCCAGATACTTTTGTGGATGACAAGTGCTTGCTGACAGAAGCCTGTTATAGCTGTCTCCTGAGAGGCTCCACCAGTACCTGACAAATACAGAGGTGGATCCTCAAATCCTACATTTGGACTGACCACTGGGTCCCCAAATGAAGGAGCTAGAGAAATGACCCAAGGAGCTGAAGGGATTGGTAGCCCTGTAGGAGGAACAATAATATGAATTAACCAGTACCCCCAGAGATCCCAGGGGTTAAATCACCAACCAAAGAGAACACATGGTGGGACTCATGGCTCTAGCTGCATATGTAACAGGGGATGGCCTAGTCGGTCATCAATGGAAGGAGAGGCCCTTGGTCCTGTGAAGTCTCTATGCCCCAGTGTAGGGGAATACCAGTGAGTGGGGAGGAGGGAAGGAGAGGAGGTTTTTGGAGGTGAAATCAGGAAAGGAGAGAACATTTGAAATGTAAATAAAGTAAATATCTAAAAATAAATAAAATAAATAAATAAATAATTCAATCCTAAAATATAAGTAAGTTCAACATCAAATTAAATAACATCAATTAAGTATTTGAATAAAAAGTAATTACTTATATAAACAAACATTTGTTCATGTTAGTTTTAGAAGATATATCTTAAACATGGAGACAGAATGTTAGGAGTTAAAGATCTGGGAGGTGGACTCTGCCAAAGTTTATCACAAACATGCCAGGACAGCTCTTCTAACATCAGACAAAGTAAATTGCAGGGCAGGATAGAAATATCGTGGGCAAATCCACAAGCTAGATATTTCATTTCAAAATGTACACACATCCAATAACACAACCACAAAAACACATAGACTATAAACTAACAGAAACAGATCCACAATTACAATGGAGCCTTTTAGTGAGTTCCCAGTCAATAACAAAAGTTGTGTGCAGTACACAAGAGGCACACAGAGCCAATAACGAACACACATGTCTTAAGTGACTTCTACAACAACACAATACATGTGATTTTTCAAGTGCACAAGAAAATTTACCAAAACAAATCCATATGTCATGCTGGAAAACAATTCTCAACAAATTCCAAATGCTTGGAATCCTGTCAAGTCCACTCCTGATCATGGTGAGGTTGAGTTAGAAACTAACAGTAAGAAAAACTATGTTCCAACAATTCCACTAACTGTCTAGCTAGTTTGCTAGTTGCTTTGGAAGGTTGGTAAGTCAAAGTGGTCATAGTCAAAACTGGAAAGTTTTAAATGAATGGTAATAAGAATGGAGCCTATTGGAGTTTTAGAACGTGGGCAGCATGGGATATGTAGACCCTTAGGGCTTGTGATAAAGTAAAACAGGCTGAGTCCAATGCCTATACCACCTTTTCAAGAAGACTTAAAAATGACATTGCAAGTCTCAGAAAATCAGGAAACAATAAAACAGTGACAATAAAGCTCAACACCCAAGATGCAACTATAAGACAAGGATCAAATAAGTCAAAGCATATTGATTTGGAAAAAGCTAATTGAAATAATCACCCTTTAGCAAAAGAGGAAAGGGAAAATAAAAGCAAGCTATATATCATCAGCAGTGGAAAGAAGAGACATTTATCACACATAAAGCCAGTAATCATAAGTAAATAGCATAAACAACTGGACTCCCCCCCCCCAAAAAAAATAAAAAATTTAAATAAAATGAAAGTGAAGCCTTCCTCCTGGTGGGGCTCAGAGAAGGCAAAGCTTTCTTCTACCTATAAGAATTGACCAGTATATGCACGCAACTGCAGTTTCCTTGTCGCAGATGATGGCAATCTGAGACTGCTCCCCTACAGAGATGAGCTAAGCCCTTCTGGGCTGCACACAATAAATATGATGATGTTCCAGGTTGTTGTTGAGCATACGAGGTTCCACCAGAGCAAGCATAGCCCAGTGAATCCCACCTTTTCTGTATTTAAGTTTGTGTGTTTGTCTTATCTTTATTCCTTTGTCAACTAAGTCAAGTTTTTAGGAGCAGCTGACTCATTCTATATCCCACATTATATACAAAGGCAGTTTGCTTTTATGAAACCAAACAGCTCTTGCCTTTTCCTTTGAAAAGGATGGAGGCTGACAGGTGGAAGTGAAAATGTAAGCAGCTCACTGAGGTTACAAAGCTCTCCAGGATAGAGTATTCCAGGATAGAGAGGTGTTGGAGTAACTCTCCAACCCAAATATGCCCTAGCAATGAAAACACAACTCTATTAATACGAATACAAGCTGTGCACCTAGATTGTGCAGATCTATCACTATACTACCCCATCATCCCCATCTCAGAGACCCTTTATAACTTGTGGTTTCTCCAGGCCACGTGCCTCTGCTCTGCTTTTTTCCATCTCCTCCTCCGTCCTGTTCTCTCTCTCTCTCTCTCTTCTCTCTCTCCTTTGAGCTCCACCTTTCCTTTTTCTGCCCAATCACAGGCTCTAGCCTTCATTTTACAAATTAAGCTGGGAAGAAGTTTTATAGGAAATCACCTGAGTGCTGACTCATTCCTTATTTGAAACCCCTCTCATAAGAATGGGATTAGCATCAAATTACACACAGCCCCAGAGCTAACACAACAGAAAACATGGATACAACAAGCAGAGAGACCAGTAAAGAGGGTGCCTCAGTACCCAGTGATGTTTACCAAACTACAACATGAATTTCCAAGGGCTTGTGAATGTCCTACCCATAAGCCCTGTTTATCCAAGATCCAAATTTGTGCACTCTAACAGTGTACCCAAAGTAAGTCACCTTTCCAATGTCTCCAGACAAGGGGCCTTTATGACAGTCTTTATGACAACTAACATTGACAAGTGAAATTTATCTAACTGCTGCCTGTTTCCTAGTGAGTGACCAGTTGTACTACTGAGCTGTGTTCCACAGCATATGAAGAGTCCCAGAGGATGTTTTAAGAATTTGGGAATGAAAACAAGCAATCTCTGTGAAATCATAGAGTAGCTATGTTTATTGAAAAATGTCATGTTTTTAAGGAACATACATAGAGAATGGGTTTCACAGTACATTATGTTTGTTTCAGTAATCAATATTATCTCACCCTGATTATATTATCAAGTTAGTTACCTGCATCACCTTCCTAAGACTAGATTTCCTCACCATGACAAACATATCAGTTACAGCTGGTGTAAAGGTTATCTACATAGTGACAGGATGATTATAAGGAGCTAAGACATACTCCCTAGGACAGGACAGACAAGCCAGGTAGAGGCACCAGAAGTATGACGTTTCTGCTAATCTCAATGGCCAGTACTTTGTTACCAGAGAACTGTTAGTATCAGTCAGGTAATTTCCAATGCTCCTGAAGTAGTTACCAAAAAGTTCCAGAACATAATCAAAGTGGAGAGAAAAAAATACCGGCTAGCTACTGAATTTCTCAGTAAGAGTGAATTCTCTGGAGATCAATTAATAACAAAAATAAAGGAGATCTCGATGTATCCACCTATCTGGATGGTCAATGTTCATTAACACCCAACAATTTCTGGTACCTCAGGGCCTTTGCATATATCATTCGTGAATAATGTCTTTTCCATCTATATTTGGTCAATTCTATGTGTTACATAACAGTCATGCAGCTACTAGGTCATGCTCTGCATACAAATAGAGTTGGGGACGGGACCCCCAATGACATTGATGTGAAAACTAATCTTAATAACCTGTGAGATAGAAATGGTTCTGTTACCATCTGTGACCTCCATTCCAAGCTGCTCTACCATTAGCAGCAAGCCCCTATGCTATTATCACAGCTCTTATTTGTAGAGTTGCCTTTTCTCATTCTTTCCAAGAAATGCCAACACCAGTTTATGGTGTGTACTATCACTTGAACAATTTCTGTAGGGTGACAAGATATATATCATATCATAATATGCCATATAATATATAAACATTTAATAAAAACATTTAATTTCATAAATATATAAGGATATAACTGCATAAAATATATAGGCATTTGTATTATATATAAATTGTCACATGGTCTATTTACATAATAGTTGCAAAGAGTTTTGCATAACATTTTTAGATTCTAGTCCAGTTCTTGGCATATGGCAAGGATTTGTTTCTAGTGAATAGATATCACTTGCTTTCATAATGAAATAGTTTTTGTGAATCCTACTTTACAGATGAGAAGACGTGATGAATGGAAAGGTTAATTAAGTTATTCAAGGTTATATTTGTTAGCAATCATTTAAGTGAGTCAGTATTAATCAAATAGAGCCTGGGCTCTTAGATATATCAACAATCAGCCTCTGAAAACTTAGAATCATTATGGACAAGTCTGAACACATTTCTGTGATAGTAGCAACTGTCCTAGAAGGGGTGGCTCTTTCTTAGGGTTCCCCGTATTTGCTTGTCTGTGATTTTGATGCTAAGCATTTGGAATCTCTGGATTCTATCCTAGCTTACCTAGTTTAGCTGTGTTTGTTACTTAAATATATTAATGTTGAGCATGAATTATTTCACCTTCTTCACTTCTACATTCATCCTGTTGCCAATTCTTCCTTTTGGGAACAGAGTTGTGAGAAAGGTAGAGTCTCAGCATGCATTTCCCCATACAAAGAGGTTCTGTAGCTTTCCAAGTCATATAACTGGCACAATCATCATCTGATAGGGATCTTAGAGACTCCAAAATCCACCTTATCACATCACAATAGAAAGGATGGAGCGAATCCATTTCTCTGAGCCCCTAGTACCTGTGATGAACAGCTCCAGGAAATGGAACAGCCCATCAGAAACTAGGAATCACTACCCTCCAGGGATTTGACTAAAAGCAGAAGCTAGACATATGTATCTAAAGAAGAAAAATGTGGTAACAATGACATTAGGAAAAAGAGCAGGGCAAATTTATCTACTAAATATCATATTGAGTCACAACCTGGACCTACCTTTGGATCAGGAAGGAAGTTTTCAGCTGTCTTTGATAAAAACATATTCCTTGGATGCTTTTGAAGCAACATGGGCTAATGAGAAATTATGGTGAATTGTCTAACACAGTGAATTCCATAATCTCAGGACCCTGCCCTCACCCCCACACAACAGCCTTCTTACCTGTAGCAAAGGCATGTTCTTTCCAGGGGCTGAGCTGCTGGCCTGCCCCACTGCCCTGGGAAGAGCACAGTTGCTTGGCTCCACATGTGAGTTTACCATTCTTCAGGTCCATGGCATTCCACAACCTACTTGCTCCTTCTTATTCTGTAAATAAGAGTCTGCAAGGGTTAACTTAGATTAATTATGTCAAATCCTAGGAAACACAGCAGTCACTCTATTTTCAAAGAAGATGGTGCCTATTTATAGAAGTTAAACCTTCTGCCATATAAACAAACAAACCACTAGAAGAAAGAAAACTGGAGGCTGCAGTCCTTTCTGTCACCCCATTTACAATGAATGCTGGATTCTCTAAGAAGAGTATGAAGCAGTTGAGGAGGAAGAACAGAAAGGCATTGTTCTAGGAAAGGAGACAGGGAACTGGTACTTAACATGTCCCATCTGCCTGATGGGAGAGGGATTCCTTGAAATCAGAAAGAGATCCACAGCTTTCAGAGATAATTAAAAACCTTTTGGCTATATACTAAGAAAAATGTTAATTAGTGTGTACTGATTTATTTATGCTTTGAGGGTGGGGTTTTTTTGTAGTACTGAAAAAAATATTAGAAGTAGATCTACTCAAAACTACAAATGAGAAAAGAAAAACTTTGAAAAGCAGCAACAGAACAATAAAGAGATAGCATTCTGTGCCAGTTGGTAAAATGGCCAAATATATTTAATTAGCCCTTAAAAGTGTTGTCTAATCACTGATGATTACTGAGACTATGTCAACAATCGACCTGTCTTTCAGACTGAACATGAAAAGACAACAGAGATGGGTGTTTTCAAAAAGTCAAGGAAGACAGTTTCCCAACTATGAACCTCACAACCATTAGTGCTGAGGCCTAGGTACCCATTAACGTCTCCAGGCTTCTAATCCTGGGAAATTAGAAGAATACACCATGGCAGAGCATGTAAGGTGCTGGGGAACCCAACCCAAGGCTTTGTGCCAACTACCCAAGCATTCCATCATCTGAGCCATATCCTCAGTATGAGGTACTGAGTTCCCCAGTCTCTGAGGCTGTCAGAGTCAAACATCACATTTTGAACCTAGGTTCTTTGTTGGACCTACTTCACTCTTGTCCCAAACCTGCTGAAAAATGTGGCTGCGAAAAGCAAAATGAACTATAAAAAACGGGAAGACTGAGGATATGGCTCAGCTGATAGAATGCTTGAGTAGGGAGCACAAAGCCTTGGGTTGGATTACTACACACCTTATATACTCTGTAATGGTGTATTCTTCTAATCCTAGCACTCAAAAGGATGAGGATAGAAGATCAGAAGTTGCAGGTTGTCTTGGACTGTGTAAGGAGTTCAAAGACAGAATAGGGTACTTAAAATTGTGTTTAAGAAAAAAGAATCAATCAAATTTTCCATCCTTATTCTTTCTTTCTTTCTTTCTTTCTTTCTTTCTTTCTTTCTTTCTTTCTTTCTTTCTTTCTTTCTTTCTTTCTTTCTTCCTTTCTTCCTTCCTTCCTTCCTTCCTTCCTTCCTTCCTTCCTTCCTTCCTTCCTTCCTTAAGCCAAAACTTCTTAGTGAGATTACATATAAAATCAAATTTAATTGGCATATACTTTGGGTCAATGACTTATGAGCAAATATTGCCCATATTTTTATCATGAGGAGTGGAGTACTCGTGTAGATGAGAGTCAGTAGGGACACAAAGATACGGTTCTAAAAAAGGAGGGTCTAGTAGAGAATGTTCCTGTATACTAGGCCCTAACTTCCTTTGGCGTGTTAGTGAGCATAACTGTGCCCCTTTAAAAGATGTGTTCACATCCATCCATCAGAACTTGTGGTTACTGAGAATAAATATGTCTTAGATATAATATGTCAAGCCTTATGAGAACATCCTTGCTTACTCAGGTTGGCCTTAATTAAATGGTAATAACCATTATTAAAGCCACATAAAAAAAGGAGTGGAAGAGGAAAGGAAGAAGAGGGGGAGAGAGGGAAGGAGAGAGAGAGGAAGAGGGGAAGGAAGGGAAGGAGGGAGGGAGGGAGAGAGAGAGAGAGAAAGAGAGAGAGAGAGAGAGAGAGAGAGAGAGAGAGAGAGAGAGAGAGAGAGAGAGAGAGAGGCTTGAATTCAAGTTTTACAGCACCAAATCAGAGTTTTCTTGGGGCTACTGTACTGAAATGATGAAGGGTGGATCCTTCCCTGGTTAAAGTTGCGTTCCGGCAACAACTTGATTTTGGAATTCTGATCTCGCAAACTGTGAGAGAACAACATCTTTACTGTTTTTAGCCACCTCATCTGTAAACTTATGGCAGCCCTAGAAATCTAATACAGTTGTCACATCAGAAACATGAGGCAGGCAATAGCTCAACCATCCATTAAAGAACATGTGACCAGTGGCATGGTTAAACACTTGAGCTGTGAACCAGGAAACTAAGGTTTAGATTCTGGTTCTGACACTGGTTCCTCGACGTCATCTTAGTCGTTTGACCTCCCTGAACTCGTTTCCTCCTTACTGAAGTAAGAACTATTGTAGCTGATTTATGAAGAATTTCGAACAAGTACACGAATGTGGTATGTACTGATATACTGTCCCATGAATTCTCGGGCCTGAACTGAGAATACTGTAACAGTTCTCTTGGTGTGCTTGTGACTATTACTCAAAGAGTAAATGTGGATTCTGTTCCAGTCAAATGACCTACAGTGTACAGAAAAGGCAACAGGGAAATGAATCTAAATAAGGGAAATAAAGTCTCTGATCTTAAGGAATCTTCAGTTCAGGGTGAATTTATGTCTCTCCCTACAAGAAGAACAAGGCAGAAAGTGAAGTCAAACTAATCCTAAGAAAGATGCCAGATACAGAACCCACCCCCCACCCCCCCAAGTGGCAGAGAGGTCAGGGCTCTTAAAGGAGCTGTTGTGGTCATATGGTTAGATTTTCATCTGATAGATCAGGTAGGTGTGCTTTACAAAAAGAAGGAATATCAAGAGAATATCAAGAGGTCACTCTCTGTGTGTTCATAGAGGACAGGGCATGTTGAATAAGCATAGATAGCATGGGCTTCTGCAAACCAGAGAGGCCTCACTCAACACCAGCTCTACTGATCCTTCCATCTTGCACTTACCATAACAAAAACAGTGAGATGTTTCTGTTGTTTAAGCTCTTCAGTGTCATTTTGCTAAAGCAGACAAGATAGCAAAACATGGAAAAAGCAGGAAGCAGTTCTGTAGAGTTGCTTGCTGTTGATGTTGTTGTTGTTGTTGTTTTTAACAGAAACAGCAAACTTTGGATATAAAGGATGATTTTGTGGTATTCATTTTCTGTTTTATACTCCAACTCTAAGAAGTGTGCTTAAGCAGACAGTGGAGTTCAGGAAAGTCAACAGCTTTCAATGAAATGTTCCCTAGAGGGAGACAAGCAGGAAAGAAAAATCTTGTAAAAAAAAAATGAAAATAAAAATAATCTGTCTACTTATGAAGACACTTTACTTTTGAAAATGTGTTTATTTCAATGTTTCCTTTATGTTTAACCTTAGTTTTGGAAGGCTTCTTTTAAACAAACAAACAAACAAAACAAAACCAAAAATACCTGTTTGCTTGTTTGTTTCCTCTACTATTGATAGAATTGACCCTGAGATAACAAGTTCTTTTAGTGTAGGAGGAAATGAGGTAAATTATTCTTTTCATAGGTCTGTCAGTCAGATTCCTTCTCACCACTGAGGGCACATTTGTACTTGATGTTTACTGTGAAGCAACCCCTTCCTCTCAAAGTAGAATGCATGAATTCTCCCCAGCCCCAATCTGTTTTACACTCCTGATAGTATAGCCTGGGGTGGACACATCATGTTAGGTTCCAAGAGCTCCAAAATCAAGGACAGTGTTTAAAGTCCGGTGCACTTTTACCCCTCCCAGATCCACAGAAGACTACACTTAGAAGAATGACAAGAAATAAATTGGAAGGAAATCTCATTAAGTGTGGTTAGGATGGGTGTGTGTATGTGTGTGTGTGTGTGTGTGGTGTTATAATATTATAATTAGCAAGGTACATCTTCACCACTCTCAGACTTGTAGAAGTGACCTCGACTTGAAATACTGTAAATGCAGGTTACACAGCTCAGTCTCAGATGTAGAAACTGCCTTTGTGTTAATAAGGCGGAGTGGGGATGGTACCAGGTGTGATGCCCAAATGAGTCTTAAGATACTAAAGTCTGGGAGAACAACCACTAAGGAAGTTCACTTGATAGCTGCAAGCCCTCAACTTTTGGCTTAGGACCATATGATTTCCATTCTGCAAGATGATTTGGAAGTTTACTAAGCACTGAAGTCCTCATGTTCCCACGTAGGTAAGGTGCTAAATAAACAAAGTCAGACGGAGCCTTGGTCCTGCATTAGAGCCTAAGATCTGAGTGCCCACACTTTTGCAGGGCTTTGTGCTCCCATGGGCCTCCTGCACCTGTTTCCTCCTGCTCTCTAGCAAGCTCCCCCTCACCTGGCACATACGCCACATGGAGTCTCATCACACCTTGGTGAAGGAACACATGGACCCATATGTCAGCCAATGTGTTTATGTCTCATTCTCCGGAAAGGGGAAATATGTCTCCTAAGAAATGTTTGCATACTTTGGAGCAGATTTATTAATTGTTTTTAGAGTAAAGAATGGAAAAATAAAAGAGAAAGGAATCATTCTAGAGCAGTTGAAATTTTATTATTTTGAATTTGTTTCTCCCTCTTCTTTTTTTTTTAATTAGGTATTTTTCTCATTTACATTTCCAATGCTATCCCAAAGTCCCCCATACCCCCCACACTCCCCTACCCACCCACTTCCACTTCTTGGCCCTGGTGTTTCCTCTGTACTGGGGCATATAAAGTTTGCAAGACCAATGGGCCTTTCTTCTGATACATATGCAGCTAGAGACATGAGCTCCGGGGGGTACTGGTTAGTTCATATTGTTGTTCCACCTATAGGGTTGCAGATCCCTTTAGCTCCTTGGGTACTTTCTCTAGCTCCTCCATTGGGGGCTCTGTGATCCATCCAATAGCTGTGCTGTGAGCATCCACTTCTGTGTTTGCTAGGCCGCAGCATAGTCTCACAAGAGACAGCTATATCTGGGTCCTTTCAGCAAAATCTTGCTTGTGTATGCAATGGTGTCAGCGTTTGGAGGCTGATTATGGGATGGATCCCCGGATGTGGCAGTCTCTAGATGGTCCATCCTTTTGTCTCAGCTCCAAACTTTGTTTCTGCTCTTCTTTGGCAATGGCTTAGGTGTTAGCTGGGAAGGATTTGTGCTGAGGTTTGAGCCCCCGAGGGTATAATATGGGTGGAATGTGTTAGTTGAAATAGTAAGGAGCAGGAAGAATTATTGGTGAGAGGTAAGTGCTCTTGGACCTAATTTAAAAGCTACCAAAGCCCACAGGCTAAGCAGTAGGGGAAGCTTGAAGCATCCAGGAGCTATGCATAAATGATTAAGGAGTCTTCTAGGAGATTGCCAGAGCATCCACAGGAAACTTAAGTGGTCTTTATCTATACAGTATGGAAGACAGCTTTTAGCAATAGTTAGGAACCTATGTATTAAGTTAATTATAATTGAATAATACTGATAATAGAATGTTCTGAGGATTTGGCCCCCAGTTTGAAATTGGTTAGAAGTGAAACTTCTTGGATGTGGGGACCAAGGGGAAGTCCTTAGGGTCTACCCTCAGAAGTCTGTGGCACAAAGCTCTCTCTGGTGTCCTGTTGGCAATATAAGCTCTTCCATTCATAGTCCTCTGCTAGAGTCTCATCCTCCTCCATAGGTCATAGCTCCTTCTATTCAGATTTGTTATCTGAAGCAGTAGAGCCTCTGTCTTTGTCTTAGCTCTGAGATGAATACTATTAGCTTTGGTTTGTAAAGAGCCCTTTTTCACTTCATCATGGTGCAGGTGTTCTTTCTCGCCAGTTAATTTTCTATAATCTTGAGCAGCTCTGTTGTTTGTGCAGACTTGTTGGTGGTATGTCCCTAGTGGGTAAGATGGAGTGTATAGCTCATGATGACCCCTGCATGAAGCCATAACACAGTTTCCTGAAAGGCAAAGACATATCATAAGCAAAGAATTATAGGTCTTTTGAGCCGTTTTGTATGTTAGAGAGGCCTGGTAGAAACAGAGAGCTCAACTAAAAGGCACCCAAACAACCTGCATCCTGAACTGCACTTTGTGAGGTGGATTTTATCAGAGCCATCCATTTTTAAATTTAGAATTGGCCAGAAATTACCCTGCAGTAAAATGTGAATTGTATATTTGAGGTTGAATTAAAGTGTCTGCTTAACAAAGAGAAGGGGACTGACTGTAAGGGAAAGGCAAGGAGGAAGTCCAGTCATAAGAGCCTTGCACTGCAGTGGATCTCCAGGGAGACACCCATTGGAAGTGGATCCTATCCGTTCCAATGGCCTGGCTATAGTATGCTGCCATGTTCCTTCTGAAGCCGGGTGCTACTTGGCACACTTGGTCTTATGTGAATCTTTCACTGGATCCAAAGTGTGCTGGCTTGGGTCCTGTCAGTCAACTATGCCTCTTAGGAAAATAAAAAGTTTGCATGTAAATCTGAGTGGCATATTCCCTGTTCTTTATCTTTCCTAAGATATCCTTCATGGTCCTTCTGCAGTGTCCTCACATGATCATTTTCTTTGCCTGGAATGTTCTTGTTTTCTTACTCTCTTGTGACTGTGACCGGGAGAATTTCTCTTTAAACTGCAGAAGACACCAGGGCTCCTGGTTGCAGATTTCAAACTCTTCATGCTTTTATGCAGGAGGGAATTTATCCAAATTTGTCATTACATATCACCAGAATTGTTTTCTCTATATCTTCATGAAGCTGTAAGCTCTTTGTGAATAGAATCTGTTCTGTATGGAATCCCCATTACCTATCATTGTCCTAGAATGTAGAAGAGATTCATTGTGTGCTTTTAAATGAACACAAGAATGACTAACTTGTCTTTATTAGTCCAGCCTTTTGTGTAAGTATCTGAGAAACTCTTACAGCATTTGACTCATAACTCAGATATGAATTACCATAATCCCATGGATAGATGAAAGTGTGAAACATTCCAGGGATTGGTGCCAGGAAGTTATAGCTTATGAAATATAAATTTTCTTGGACTCCTTTCCAGATTGTAGAATTTAATAATAAGAAAATATTGATCTTTAAAACATTTTGCATATTTGACATCGTGATCTTTAAATTTATGAATAGATATTTAATATATATATAATACTCTAATAGTAAAATTAGTGGTGATATGAGTACAATGTGATTTCTCCCATGTGGCATTCAGCCTGTACATCATTTGGTTGCATGGTCTGTACATGATGTTCTGGGTACAGATGTTCTTAAGTCATACATGAAAATTTTAGGATTTCATGAGATTACATATTTGCTTCAGGTCTCAGACGTACCATGTGATCAGGGTGTAGTTTTATACTTATCAAGTCTATCTGGCTCCATTGACCATGGCCTTGCCACAATTCTGTAATGATTCTAATAGTTTTAAGTTCTTACCCTAAAATTTAATTTTCTTTTTTTTTTTCTGGAAGGTTAGCTGAAACATAGGGACCTTTGCATCTAAACTAAACACTGGACTCCTCCATTAGGATATCTTGTATACTTTTCAATAACAGTGTGCCTGAGGGAAGAATGCCATTGGGTTCTTATTTCATAACCTTTTCCTGGAGTCTCTTTACAACAAATGGCATCGTTGCCTTTGTGGACAGTCAAATATGAAATCTCAGAGCTACTTAGTCCTTCAAATGATACGCATTCTGCATTTCTGGACTTGATGGATCTGGTCTTAATGTATCTCTCTTGTGCTTTTAGTGCCTGGCTTAGGATATTATTGCTCAAGAAATAATTTAGTGGGGACTGTTTGTTTAATACCACACTTTAGAAATGGCTGTCAGTGGGTGTGTCTGTTATCTTTTGAATATTCTATGAATTTTTTAATCTTTCTTTTAAGATTATTTATTTTACTTTGTGAAATTATAGTATGATTACATCATTTCTCCTCCATCCAAATCATTCCATATATCCCTCCTTGCTCTTTTCCAAATGAATGGCCTCTTTTTCCATTAATTGTTATATACATGCCCATATATACAAGTATTCTAAAATCATGGGTGGCTACAGATGGTGCTTATGTAGGAAAGGACACATTCCTCAGACTTTAAGAATCTCTGAGAAAAAAACCTTTGGAATGTTACAGCATGGAGATCAGCAGAATGGATGGAAGCAGCTTCAAACAATCATAGAGACAGAATCCAATTTCAGCACAGTAGGTAGAAGTCAGAAAAGGAGGAGATTCAGAAGCTATTTATGAAAGAGTTTGAAAAATGTAAGATAGGAGTACAACAGGTATTTATACGGTTTCAGATTCACAAGGTGACCTGAGGAGGGGACATAGAAGCTACTTTCACAGAATGTTACTTAGCCCTGATACTGTTTTGGCTAAACCTGTTTTGTGGTTTTGATGGATCTTGAAAGGGAGAGGGACTAGAAAACTAATGAAAGAGTTTTTTTTTTTTTTTTTTTTTTTTTTGGTTAGATGAGGATCAGGGTGTCCCCAGAGACGTTAATGTAATTGGACAGATATGGAAGCCAAAGTTGGTTCCAACTGTTGGTTTCAAGTGTTTCTGTTTGCTTGTTTTTTTGACAAATATGAGACAAAATCTTCTAACAAGAACAAAGAGAGAATGTTGGGGATAGTTTTTTATATCAAATTAGGGGAAATTTTGAAAAATTACAATTTGTAAAACATTTACTGTGTAGATACTGAGGATATAGTGCCCTTTGTACTTATGGTCTTGCCACATTTAATAAATTATAAGTTCCTCAAGGGTATGGACTCTGCTGTAACTGTTCACATATTCCCCAATAGTGTATAGCCTAGTGCTATTTGCGCAGTAGGTAAACATTAAAGTTTTAGGTCAACTGAATTGAATCCACATGAACTATTTATTTTAAGCAAAGCCTGGGGCTCCTTCTTCCTTGAATTATTTTGGTGGGAGTTCTATACAGCCAACTTGCCGAAGTCTGCTGCTTGGGAATACATCTTGAAGGGCTTAGGAGCTACAAATGCATTTAGAACGGTGATTCTGAACCTCAGCATTGTTGACATTGGACTGGGAAATTCTTCAGAGAACTGTCTTGTACACTGTGTGTGCCAAACAGGATCCTTGGCTTTTGCTGACTGCGCCCCGTCACTCCCCTAGCCATATCCAGTTGTGACAAAAAAATATCCCTAGATACTAACTAGGGCACTGATCCTCCAACCATTAGAACCTCAATTCTATACATTTTGATGACTAACTCATGTGAAAATAATTCTGTGTAATGACCATTTACACACAGGAAGTCTGAGTACTGATTGATGAGCAGAGCCTGCTGTGGCCATGTACAGTTATTGGTGTTTGAAAAGTTCCCCATTCTCCAGGAGGAGCAGCACATGACTTTGAAGTGATGACTGACCTCAGCTCTTTGCAGCTGTTAGCCCCTGCATTCTACCTTCTTTCTTCAGGGTTAATAGAGGAGCCTGTTCTCTTACTGATGCTGTGAGTTGACTGGACACAACCCCACATAGTAACCCAAATATATAAAGCCAGTTTTGGGTAACTCACTTGAATTACTTTGTTCTTTCATTTTTGATAACAACATATAAATGATAAAGCCTTATTTGTATTCTGTAAAGCACTGTGAAAAAACTCAGCATTACTTTATTTGGAGAGGGTGGATCAGAAAGACACTTCACAAAGATCTCTGTATATTTGACATTGTTTTCATGTGATGAACACAGAATTAACATATTGTAAAAGACAGGGAGACAGATCAGTAGGAAAGATACTTGCTGCTAACAGGACAACATAAGTTTGATCCCTATCTCAAAGTACATGCTGGAGTGAGAGAACTCACTGACTTGAGCTGTCCTGTGGGTTCCACATCCATGCACATCCACACCTACCCACCCACACACACACTAGATAAATGCTCAAAAAATGTTGTTCAAACTTCAAATATTAGTGAGCATAATAGTGATGGTCTAAAATACTGAGATTAAGAATTTTTGAAATGTATCTTATGTAGCATAAAATCTCCCTTTGAAACAATTCAATGTAGTGGCTTTTAGTATATTAATTAAAATTCAGGATGTTTTCTGGGATACAAGACAATGTCTCCTTTGGGAAGTGTTTAATTTACAGGCATTCTGCTAATGTGCTCCTTATTTCAAAAATGTGCAAAGACATGTGTGAGGCTGCCCACAGTAAACCTGCAAGCGGCAGCAGTCACACTTCATGACGAAACTCATATGTTTCAGCAAGAAACATAAAGGGCTTGAATCCTACTTTCTCTAACATGCAAATAAGAGCCATCATGTAGTCTGAGGCCACACTTAGTTGAAGGATCACTGACCTTCCTAGTAGAGGAAAATCGACCCCAACAGTTGGAGCTGCAAGCCATCTGTCTTTAGTTATTTTACACTTTGTCAAAATTCATCAGCATGGCTGGAAAATAGCTGGGGCCAACTAATATATTAAAATATAAAATGTGATTAAATGGCATACTCAAACAGTTTATTGAGGGATAAAATATTATATACCCTTTGAAATTTTGGAAGAATAATAAGGGTTATGGAAGTTATTCATGTTGTAAAGATAATGCAGAATACTTGACAGGTTGTTGGAAGAAAGTGGATTTATGCTTAAATTTTTATAGGTGTAGAATCCTAGTTTCTTACATTAAAACTATAATTGAATTTAGAGACCATTAACTCAATTCCGTTGTTTTATTGGTAAGGGAAACGACACCAGAGAGTTTAAAAGGTTTGTCCAATATATAATGTACCAGAAGAAGAGAGCCCCTCACCCTTCTACTATATTATAAGAATCAGGCATTACTACTATTAATACTGCTGCCAATAGAAACATCTCAAATTTCAAGAGTTCACCTTTATTAACTTACTTAATACCCCATGCAATTCTAGATGGTATGTATTATGGCCTTTTAAAAGAACAACCAAGACTCATGATGGCAAAGAATCTTGAAATATGATCTTGTTTATTTTAACCAGTTTTAAAATATAAGCATGTGATTTGCTGTATGAAAGATTCTTTGTTTCATGAGACCCCAATTCTTTATTTCTGATCTTAATGCTTATCAGAAATTAAGTTTCTACAAAGGACACCATTATTTGGGTAAAGACACGGCCTACAGAATGGGAAAGATTTTGTCAGATATATATTAGACATATGTTAGTATATAGAATACACAAAAAATTAAAACAACTAAATATATATTTTAAAAATCTTAATTAAACATGGGACATGGAAGCGATCAGGAAGTTCTCAAAATACAAGTGACTAATAGACATTACAGATTCAGAACTATGATCAACAAACAAGAGTATGATGGTTTAGACATGCTTGGCCAAGGGAATGGCATAAGTAGGAGGTGTGGCCTTTTGGAGTAGGTGTGGCCTTGTGGGAGAAAGTGTGTCACTATGAATGTGAGCTTTGAGATCCTTCTCCTAGTTGCCTGGAAGACAGTAGTGCTCTCTGGTTTGGCTTAGGAGCAAGATGAAGTACTTTCAGATCCTCCAGTTCAGGTCTGCCTAGAGCTGCCATGCTCCTGCCTTAATGATAATGGACTGAACTTCTGAATCTGTAAGCCAGCCCAATTAAATGTTGTCCTTTATAAGAGTTGCCTTGGTTATGGTATCTTTTCATAGCAATGGAAACACTAAGACAAAGAGAGAACATAGAAGTTTAGCTCTCTGGGTTTAGGTAACCTACTCAGTATAATACTTTGTAGTTTAATCTACTAACCAGGAAATGGACTCAGCAGGCTGTATTTATATGCACACACGTGTGTCTGTGTGTGTGTGTTCATATGTAACAATATGTACATGTTGTGTTTATAGTACCTACGTGTGTGTGTGTGTGTGTGTGTGTGTGTGTGGATGTGTAACAATATCTAAAGAAGAGGTCATAATTTGAGAGTGAGTTGGGGGCATAAGAAAAAGAAGGATGGAGTAATGTAAACACAGATGTCATGAATGGATTTCTTACAAAAATTTACAAATAGTGAAGAAGTTATAGACCAATACAAAGGAGTTCCATAGTTATGAATTCCAAGGCTCTAAAGCTGTAAAGCTATCAAGTTTCTCCAAATGCAGTACTTCTTAAGCCTTAATTGAATCTTTTGTAAAACTTGATAAATTGATTTTGAATTTCTGAATTGATTAAATTAAACAAAGTGATCCTAACACTCTAAATTTATTCTGTTTTCAACCATTTAACACACTCCTGATGTTATAGAGGTATAGAATATTTTCTTGTCCCACAACTCTATGTCTTGGAATTCATTCTCCCATGTCTCATGTTTTGTTTTCATTTTGTGACCAAAGAATTTAACTAAGGCCACTGTCATGAGAAACAGTGGTACATTCCATTAGAGCATGGGTAACTCACCAGTTGTTACATCACTGTATACAATGACTCCTCTCCTATGACAACTACCATGTATCACTAAGTCTCCCCTACCCTACCCTAGGAAGGGCAGACCCCATGAGCTTCTCCCCAAGCATAGTGTTCATACCCAGTCTTCTGTAGGCCTGTACATGTAATGGCAGCTGCTGGGAGTTCATTACTGCAGTGGGCATGTCACTCCCAACAGATAACATTTCATGGCTTTCCTCGCCCCCATCATGTGACTCATACATTTGTTCTGCCTTCTCTTTCTCAATTGTCCCTGTGCCGTTTACTGATGCCTGGCTGAAAGCTGAACATTCATCTATTCTCAGGATCTACTTCCTGTAGATCACAGGAAGTGCAGATGTAATATGGGCTTGAAGTGAGGCAGGAAAATTTACTTAGGACAGAAATATAGAAAAACTGCCCAGGGCTAAGGGGAAGATGGCTACACACAGAGAGAAAATAAATTCGGTTCCTTTCTATCTAAAAATGTAGATAGAAATAAGAATAAAATCTTTAGAAGAAACTATCAAATTTTATAAGTCATTGTAACATAACTTATGGCTTGAGTGTAGAAATGATGTTATAAATAAGCATAGAAATACCACCAGAATAAAATTTTACACACTCATAAACTATATTATTCTATACTTGTTAGAATGCCCAAATTTGACTCTATCAATATTGGGTTTTTGGTTAGAAAGCAGACATCTTTGCTTTCTATTGTTGTGATAAAGACCATTGCTATGAGCAACTAGGGTGGGTTTCAAGTTATAACTCTCAGGTTCCATCACTGAGAAAAATCAGGGCTGAAACTCAAGGGAAGGACCTGGAGGCAGGAAGTGAACCAGAGGCTCTGGGGGAACACTGCCTACTTCCTGTTTTTACTTGGTTTGCTTTCTTCTACAACTCAGGGCCACCTGCCCAGGGATGGAACCTTCACAATGGACTGGTTCCTCCCTCCTACATCAGTTATTAACCAAGACCTGCCACACAGAGAATGCCCACAGGCCAATCTAATGGAGCCAGTTCCTCCTTTAAAGTACCTTCCCAAATGACTCTAGCTTGTGTCACATTGACAAAAAACCAACCAGAGTAACAAATTAAGATATCTAGCATGACCACTGGTGACATTCTGTTTTTCTTTTTTTTTTTTTTTTTTTTTTTTAATTTTATTTGGTTTTTCGAGACATTCTGTTTTTCAATCAACTTGAAAAATGATTTAAATTTTTCTTCTATCTTGGAGAGGTAAATAAAAACAAAATCATGTATGTTATGAATATTATATTTATTTTGTAAAATTAAAAATTAAAAAACTATTCTATACCTTACAGATATGTAATTCATAGATTTGTACTTCAAATTCTTACATGTGTTCATTACAGACCAAGAACATATAGGCTTACAATTTTTAATAGTCCACAAGAAATAACTTCATGGTTGTGATTATGTAGTATAGGTTTTATTCCCAATACAGATGAGTCTGAAGCAGGAGGGTCATGAGTTACAAGTCATCATGGGCTACATGGTGAGACCCTGTCTCAGAAGTCAGACACACACACACACACACACACATATACACACACACACACATATACACACACACACACAGTAGAAAACCAAAACAAATCAATAAGCAAACCAAGAAAGCACAGAAAAGAGAAAACAGCTTAAATATTTATAGTGTTAAAAGGATGGATAAACAGGGCTGGAAGACAGGTTGGTGGCTGTCTCGCTTGCTTTATCAGCATTAGGACCCATGTCAGATCCCCAGCATCAATATAAATCTGAGTGTGATAGAATGAGCCTGTAACAGCAGCAGTGCTAGAGCAGAGGCTATATTCTAATGGTTCCCTAGGCAGCCACTGTAGCCAAAATCATGATTCTCAAGTTCAGTGAACAGATTCTCTCTTAGAACACAAGGTATAGAGTGACAGAGAAAGAAATCCAGAAGTCAGACTTTTGTACTTCCTGTTGTGTGGCTCTCTTCCTGGGGAGACTAAAAAATTGTGCACTCCAAATTAAAACAAAACAAAACAAAACAAAACAAAACAAAACAAAAATGAAAACAAACAAACAAACAAAAAACCAAAAATAACCTCCCAAAACAAAACCCAAAGTCAATGATAGAACAAAGTAAGCATACCACCAAAGTCCAGCTTTGTGAGACAGTGAGTTTATGGGACTGCTTACAGAAATAGGATTGAGGGCTTCCTTTTCCTTTTCTTTAAAAAAATTTGTTTGTTTATATCCCAAAAGCCATTCCCCCTCCAGTTCCCTCCCTGCAGAGTCCTTTCCCCATCTCCCCTCCCCTTCTCCTCTGAGAGGGTGGGGAAGATGGGAACCCCCTTCTCCCCCCATTCGGGTATTCTCCACCCCTGACACATCAAGTCTCTGACAGATTAGGCACATCCTCTCTCACTGAAGCCAATCATAGTGTCTGCTACATATATGCTGGGTCACCAGGCATGGGGTGGGGGTAGGGGATTTTTCCACCCTATATGTGTTCTTTGGTTGGTGGCTCAGATACTGAGAGCTCCCAGGGGCCCAGGTTTGTTGATTCTGTTGGTCTTCCTGTGGAGTCCCCATATATTTCTGGGCCTTCAGTACTTCCCCCATCTCTTCCATTAAGTGTCCTTGAACTCTGTATAATGTTGGGCTCTGTTTGGCTGTGGGTATCTGCTTCTGTTTCTATCCCTGACTGGGTGGGTATAGTCACTTAGAGGACAGTTATGCTAGACTCCTGACTGCAAGAATAACAGCATATCATTAATGTCAGGGATTGGTGTTTGCCCATGAGATAGATTTTGCATTGGGTCAGTTATTGGTTGGCCTTTTCTTCAATCTCTGATCCATCTATGCATATTTATTTATTTATTTATTTATTTATTTATTTATTTATTTATTTATTTATTTATTTTTAGATAGGACTAACTTTGGGGTGAAAGTTTAGTTGGGGGGGGGGGGGTTGTCCCTATCCTGACTGAGGATTTCTTACTGAAACAGGGATTTAAAGGCACTTGCATAACCCAGTATGGATGACAGATAATGAAAGCAGGAATCCCTGAGCTTATAGAAGAATTTGCAGACAGTGGGAAGGTCATAGCATACCTCTTCCAGGCAACTCAGCCACTCTCTGCCTCATTAGCAATTCAGTTGGTCTCTGCCTCTTCCAGGAGGCTCCAAGGATCTACATCTTCTCAGTGGCTTTTACTATATAAAGAAACTTGAGGAAGGTGTATGGTCAAGTTCAGAGACTTCCTGAGGCTTCTGAGTTATTCCTGAGTTTTAAAAGGCCTCCCTTTAGAACATTCAGAGACTTAGGGACAGACCTGGGTTTAATTTCTAGCACCCACAGTGGTTTACAAGCATCTGTTAACTCCAGTTTAAGGGGCCCTTCTTGCTTCTTACCTCTGTGGGCACCAGACTCACATGTGAGCCATAGGAATATGGATCATACAGATAATACAAACATATGCATACAAATAAAAATCCTCTAAAATAATATAACTTCTTAAGTCTTAAGGAACTTTGCTGCAGGACAGAATACTTGACTTGCCTTTAGAACATCCTGAGTCTTAATGAGTTTCTCTTTGACATTAAATGCTTTATGTTGGAAGAAATTGCTATACAACACATCTAGGTATAGGTTCACACATAGACACACAACACTACACACACACACACACACATGAATTTAAGTAACAAAAGAAAACAAAAAGGATCAAGATTCAAGATAAAGCAGAATGTTTGACTAGTAGAACTTTTGTAATATTATTCTGTTTGTATATAGTACTTTAATCAACAGTACTACTCCACACTTGTAAATACAGAGTTCCCAGAGCCGTTTGGAAAAAGTGCTGTTTCTTCTCTAATGTATACTCTTGGCATCTTTGTCAAATATCAGATGGCTATAGTTAAGGGCACTCAGATTTCAGTATTCTATTTAGTTCCACTGATACACAAGTCTATTTTGGGACTAAGATCATACTGTTTCTATTAACATAATTTGAAACCAAGTGTGGTAATTCTACCAGCATTGTTCAGGTTTTCAAGACTCGTTCATAGATCTATATGAATTTTAGAACTTATTTGTACTTCTCTGAAGACTATCTTGAGAATTTTGAATTGAACCTGTAAATTGTTTTTAATGGTCATTTTTATAATATTAATTCTACCATTCAAAGTGTACAGGATGTCTTTCCATATTTTCATGTCTTCCTCAATTTCTCCAAATTTTTAAAGATTTCATTGTAGGGGTCTTTCATCTCCTTGGTCAGGTTTCTCCTCGATATTTTATTTTATTATTTTATATTCTACCGAGAATGGGGATGCGTCTAAGACCTCATTAGTATTGGGTTTGTTACTGATATATAGAAAGGCTACTAAGTTTTATAAGTTGATTGTGGGAAAGTGTGGATCATTTCTAGAAGATTTCTTGTGGTATTTGCATCATCTTTTATGTATAGTATCATATCATCTGCAAATAGGGATAATGTAACTTTTTTCCATATTTGAATTTCTTTTTTCTGTTTTGTTTATTCCACAAAAAATATCACTGAGTTCATTTTGTGTTGGACATCTACTGTTGGGCTTGAGTTTGTGCCCAACCTTCATGTGGTTAATATACCTGATGAGATTCCACTGGAGAGACTAATTTTTCCTTTACAAGTGGATGCCAATTAGAGAGAGCTTCTGAGCTAGGGATGGGAGCTTATGTTCATTTCTGCCTCTTAGTGCTGGGTCCCATCTGTCCCATAGCTGTGTAGGCTCTGTGAGTGCTGCCATGTATATCAGTCCTGTTGTGTCTAGAAGTCCTGCTTCCTTGTCTTCCATCTCCACTGGCTTTTATAATCATTATACCTCCTCTTCCACATAGATTCCTGAGGCCTGCATTTTGGTGAAGTCATCCCATTTAGGACTGAGTGTTCCAATATCTCTTACTCTCTACATCTTGTTAAGGTGTTGGTCTCTGTGTTATATCCCATCTACTGCAAGAGTAAGTTTCTCTTATGATGGCTGAGGAAGGTGGGTTCATATTGTTGCTTCATTTCTTTAGCAGAACAGTAGTATTTGGTTTACCCCTAGCACCATGGACTAACTTGTCTCCAGTTTTTGGTTACCAACACAGTGTCAGGCATGGGTTACATCTCATAGAGTGGGCCTTAAATCAAATCAGAGAGTGGTTGGTTATCCTCACAATTTTTGTGTCTCCATTGTACCAGCATACTATGCTAGCAGGTCACCATTGTAGACTGCAGAGCTTTTAACTAGGTTAGTGATTACCCTTCTTCCCTAGTAGCATGGAGAATACCTCTCAGTACCATAAACTCTTAGTCAGAAGGGGTGAAGGCTCTAGTTCAGCATCATCTCAACTTCTTAAGTAAAATATACAATAAGGACTTACTATCAGCTTGTGGAGAGCAGCCGAAAGCCTTGGTGATAGCTGGAGATGTTTGGAGGTTTTCACAGGGGGTCCCCTTGGACAATGAATCCACTAACACATTCATTGCACTGGAGATTTCACTGTGTTATTAAAGACATCTAGATGTGTCTCTGTCTTCCCTATTTTTGGGTGACTCCATTTAGATTTCTTTCCTATATGTATGTATTTTAGAGAGCATGTAGAGTAGTAAGCTTCCATATAACACTCTAAACTCTTCATGCTTATTGATGTTCCTCATATTTTCTCACTCAACTCCCCCTCCCTTCCCTTTCTCCTTTTGCTCTTCCTGTTCTTCTGTTTCCTGTTTATTTGTAAATATGTCTATTCATTCTACCCACAAGAGTCAAGTTTTTACCCTACCCCAAAGCCTTGCCACTATGATCTGTCATTTATTTTATTGATCTTGGTTATACTGACTGGTGTAAGATGAAATTGCATAGTAGTTTTCATTTGTACTTCCATGATGACTTAAGGGCTTTAAGTGCTTTTCAGCCATTTGTATTATTTCATCATTTGAGAACTCTGTTAGTTCTGTCATATTTTTAAATTGTTTGTTTTGATGCCTAGTTTCTTTTCTTTTAAAAACTTTATATATATTTAGATATTAAATTATTAATATTTAAATAATTAAAAATGCTAATCTGGATAATTTAGAATATTTTTATAATAAGATAGTATACAATAATTATATAATAATATCTTATTATAAAAATAATCTAGTAATTTTCCTTCAGTTTTTATTTTGCAGAATAACTTGAGGAAAAGGAGTTGTAATTCTTTTTTGGTAGAGTTCTGAACATAATCCATCTGACTCTGGCCTTTTTTTGAGTGAAGATTTTTAATTTTTTTTTAACCAGGGGTTATGGGTCTGTTTAAATTGCTTATCTTATAGCTATCTATCTATCTATCTATCTATCTATCTATCTATCTATCTATCTATCTATCTATCTATCCATCCATCCATCCATCCATCCATCCATCCATCCATCCATCTATCTATCTATCTATCTATCTATCTATCTATCTATCTATCTATCTATCTAGTTAAAGATATATGTTATAAATTTATATAAATATATATGAATATTAATAACAAATATATGTTAACATTTGTATAGCTATGCAGTATTTATTATTTTGTATCATAATTATTATATTATTTTAAGTTATAACTATATATATGTTAAAAAGGAGTAAAGATAATGGAGAAGTCTGCCTCATTCCTTATTATAATGGATTGCTTCTAGTTTTTTCTACCTAAGATAATGTTGACTCCAAGTATAGCCTATGTAGTGTTGATTATATTGAATTATGTTTCTTGCAGTACTACTCTCTTTTGGACTTTTATTATAAAACCATTTACAAAAATCTTTTCTGCATATACTGATAAGGACCACTTCTACCTGAGAGAGCAAGTGTTATTTGTTCCTTGCTGTAAAGTCTATAAACCATAACAATGACCAGGATAGCAAAATGTCTCTGAAGTGCAATAGTGGCATTTACATTTTGGGGATAACAATCGCCCATCTAATTGAATGTAAGGACAACTAAGTAGAAGGGATTTAATATCAGGGGCTCTAAGTTTATCATGACTATGAGGTAAGCCCAAAATATCCCAATGGTTTTTACAACAGAGATATAGGTGTGTCAAGGGTAAGAAGAAGGCATCATGTAAGGATGCATCTCATCTCATCAAATAAGATGAAAGCAGTATCATAGAGGAAAAAGCATCATTGGCCAAGAAATGGGGGCTGACTTCAGAAGCTGAGAAAAATGAGGCATGGGTTTTCTCCTAGAAAAACCATAATGGCAAACCTCCATAATATATGAGTCATTTTAGATCTCTAATTTTTATCCTTGTTAAAGGTTTAGTGTCAATGAATATCACCGTTAGCTCCATCTTTTGCTGCTACTGCTACTGTAGTGATCTTTTCTGAGTTGCGTTGTTCAGGGTCAATCAGGTACACCATGCTCCTTTCATCTCTCAATACAGACTTTCAGTAGATATTGACTGAATACTAAGCATGCCCAGCAAGTTAAAACTACTATCCTTGATGCATTGGGGAATAGTGGCTGATGAATGTATGCCCTCCCTTTTATTTTGTAGGGGAAGAGTTCTAATAAAATTAGGGGACCAATCATTGACACTAGCAATGAAACCCATATTATCTTTACATCAATTTTCCCCTTTCCCATTCTCATCTCCAGATTGTGTGTGTGCATCATCTTCTGATCTCAGGCCTCCCATACAGATAGAAATGTACTCTCTGTAGATTGTTGTATTTGGCAAGATATTTATTTGTATCAGTAAGTTTCATAGGGAAAATATATTAAGCCATATCAATTATTAGCCTAATTAAACTAATAAGCTTTTGGTAAAATCTGAATTCCTGCTCTAATTTAAGCTAATTGCAAACCTTGAATTTTTAATATACTATTCAAAATCTTAAATGAATGACAATCTAACATAATAAATTAAAAATTTCCACATAGTCCTCTACTCCATAGAACGCGTTTACAGGACTGTCTTCAGGAAGGGAAACTATCCCTAAATTCCACCTTACTCCAGAGAAGCATAGACAAATTAGATAAATCTGCATTTGGAATATTTTGATTTTGTTTTGGTTTTTTGGTTTTATTTTTGTTTTTTTTTGGGGGGGGGGGTTCTCTGTGTAGCTCTGACTGTCCTGGAACTCACTCTGTAGACCAGGCTGTCCTTGAACTCAGAAATCCCCCTGCCTCTGCGTCCCAAGTGCTGGGATTAAAGGTGTGCGCCACCACCACCCCTGGAATATTTTGAAGCTACAGAAAATAAACTTTAGCAAATGTGTATTTGCTAAAAGACAACAGATAAAGTATAGAAAACAGCACACCTATTGAAAGGCATTGGAATTGAATGGCTCTCCCCTTTCACATGTGAGGATATCCTGGGGCTTGAGATCATTTGTCACCACAGTCATGTCATATTCTCTTGAAATGAAGCAAATACTATAATTTTTATTGATATCATGTAGAAAGTCTCAAAAATGAGTATACTCTCTGTTCCAGTAATTCCATTTGAAGTTTATCCAACTCCAAAATCCAAAATACAGAAAGGGACCTTCATATTGGATGCTTATGGCAACATTAAGAAAATTAGAAGTGGGCTGGAGAGATGGTTCAGCAGTTAAAAGAGCACTGACTGCTCTTCCAGAGGTCCTGAGTTCAATTCCCAGCAACCACATGGTGGCTCACAACCATCTGTACTGGGATCTGATGCCCTCTTCTGGTGTGTCTGAAGACTACCACATATGTACTCACACACTTAAATTAATTAATTAATTCTTGAAAAAAAAATAAATAAAGGGAAAGAAAAAGAAAATTAGAAGCAACAAAGCCCCTTTCAAACTGTTTATGTTTAACTGTCATAAAAACTGACAAGCAATATTAACACTATTTTTATATGCAAAATAATAATTAGTAGAAAAAATAGGATGGTTTTACTCATGTTCCTTAAACTTGTACTTCTTCAACTTTTTCAGCCTGACTGATAAAGAACACACATTCAATTGTATTTTCATTTAATTGTTAAGATGATTTGAATTTTAATGCTTTTCATTTTGAATGACTTTTAATAATATTTTACAACAATGGAAGATACACATATATAGGAATGTATTCTCCCTGATTTTTTATTTCCAATCAAGGATAAATTCATGGGTCAACAACATTTCTTTGAACATCATTCACAACAATAGAACAGTGTTCATTTGATAGTATGGAATGGAAGTAGTGCAAAACCAAGTCAATATGGACTCTGCCCCATCAGATCTCTTTGCCATTTATGTTTTGTCATTCCTTATAGTTTATTTTCTTGAAATTCTGTTGTTTTCCTTTACCTCAAAGCTGCAAGAAGTCTACAATTGTTACCAGGCCACTGGCCTGGAAGGTGAGCTTTAATTACACTTTGCTGTCATCAAGGTTAAAACCAATGCTTTAGTGATTTCTCTTACTAGATGAAAATGACAGGCTCCATGCAAATTTTAGTTAATTTAAATGAAAATAACTGATTGCCTGACTTAGGTAGTTTATAAAATTGAAGACATTTCTGTTGCAGATAGGTGCTCACTTCATGGCTGGAACCTCAAGGTTTGGCTTTCTTTCTTTATGTGGATTCCACATTTCTAATGTGTGACATATTTATTGCTGTGAATTTTGGCGTTATCTCTCTAATTGAACCCAAGTCTTTTCATGTGCTGTGGAATATGATTGCTTTCATCCTAAAGAAACAATTTCAACAGTAAATCATTAGGAGATTTTGGTATTTAGGTCTTTAATAGAAACACTTACTTAAACATGTATATTTTAATCTCATAAAGGGATTTTGGTCAAAGTTGACTGTAGCACATGCTCACCCATGACTGATGTCTGTGTCCCCAAGTCTAGTTTAGTGTGGCCAAGTCTGGGTCCCATCATTCTTACCACCAGATCATCATAGTACAAACAATCTGTTAAGAAAATGGTGCTATACTGAGAAATGTGAGCAGTAATAAGCAGTAAATATAATATCTTCAACAAAAGGCCTTAAGGATTCTTAATTCATTTCTTTTTCTTTCTTTTTTTCATTGGATATTTTCTTTATTTACATTTCAAATGTTGTCTCCTTTCCCAGTTACCTTCCCTCCTGGAAACCCCCTATCTCACCCTCCCTCCCCCTGCTTCTATGAGGGTTTTCACCCACCCACCCACTCCCACTTCTTCACACTTAATTCCCCTACACTGGGGGAATCTATCCAGCCTTCATAGGACCAAGGATCTTTCCTCCCATTGATACCTGACAAGGCCATCCTCTGCTACATATGCAGCTGGAGCCATGTGTACTCCTTGGTTGATGGCTTAGTTCCTGGGAGTTCTGGGGGGTCTTGTTGGTTGATATTGTTGTTCTTTCTATGGGATTGCCAACTCTTCAACTCTTTCAGTCCCTCCTTTAACTCCTCTGCTGGGGACCCCACACTCAGGCCAATGGTTGGTTGTGAGCATCCACCTCTGTATTTGTAAGGCTCTGGTAGGGCCTCTCAGGAGAAAGCTATATCAGGCTCCTTTCAGCATACACTTCTTGACATCCACAATAGGGTCTGGTTTTGGTAACTGTATATGGGATTAATCTTCAGGTGGGACAGTCTCTGGATGGCCTTTCCTTCAGTCTCTACTCTACACTTTATCTCCATATATGCTCCTGTGAGTATATTGTTCTCCTTCAAAGAAGGACTGAAGCACCCACACTTCAGTTTTCCTTCTTCTTGAGCTTCATGTGGTCTGTGAATTGTGTCTTGAGTATTTGGCGCTTGGGCTAATATCCACTTATTAGTGAGTGCATACCATGTGTGTTATTTTGTGATTGTATTGCCTCACTCAGGATGATATTTTCTAGTTCCAACCATTTGCCTAAGAATTTCATGAAATCACCATTTTTAATAGCTGAGTAGTACTCCATTATGTAAATGTACCGCATTTTCTGTATCCATTTCTCTTTTGAAGGACATCTGGGTTGTTTCCAGGTCCTGGTTATTATAAATAAGACTGCTATAAACATAGTGGAGCATGTGTCCTTATTACATGTTGGAGCATCTCTATGTATAAGCCCAGAAGTGATATATTTGGGTCCTCAGGTAGTAATATGTCCAATTTTCTGAGGAACCGCCATACTGATTTCCAAGTGGTTGTACTAGCTTACAATCCCACCAACAATGGAGGAGTGTTCCTCTTACTCCACATCCTAGCCAGCATCTGCTGTCACCTGAGTTTTAGCCATTTTGACTGGTGTGAGGTGGAATCTCAGGGTTGTTTTGATTTGCATTTCCCTGATGACTAAGGATGTTGAACATTTCTTTAGGTGCTTCTCAGCCATTCTGTATTCCTCTGTTGAGAATTCTTTGTTTAGCTCTGTACCCCATTTTTAATATGGTTATTTGGTTCTCTGGAGTCTAACTTCTTGAGTTCTTTATATATATTGGATATTAGCCCTCTATCAGATATAGGATTGGTAGATACTTTACCAATCTCTTGGTTACCCCTTTTTCCTATTGACAGTGTCCTTTGCCTTACAGAATCTTGGAAATTTTATGAGGTCCCATTTGTCAATTCTTGATCTTAGAGAATAAGCCATTGGTGTTCTGTTCAGGAAATTTTCCCCTGTGCCCATGTGCTAGAAGCTCTTACCCACTTTCTTCTTTCTAAGTTTCAGTGTATCTGGTTTTATGTGGAGGCCATTGATCTACTTGGACTTGATATTTGTACAAGGAGATACAAATGGGTCTATTTGCATTCTTCTACATGCTAACAACCAGTTGAACCAGCACCATTTGTTTAAAATGCTGTCTTATTTTTACTGGATGGTTTTAGCTCCTTTGTCAAATATCAAGTGACATATGTGTGTGGGTTCATTTCTGGGTCTTCAATTCTATTCCATTGATCTTCTTTTCTCTCTCTGTACCAATACCATACAGTTTTTTATCTGTATGGTATTGCTCTGTAATACAGTTTGAGGTCAGGGATGGTGATTCCCCCAGAAGTTCTTTTATTGTTGCGAAGTTTTCACTAAACTGGGGTTTTTTGTTATTCTAAATGAATTTACAAATTTCTATTTCTAAGAATTGATTTGGAATTTTGATTGGGATTGCATTGAATCTGTAGATTGCTTTTGGCAAGATGATTATATATATATATAATATATATATATATACATACATATATATATACATATATATATATATATATATATAATATGTAAATCCACTGTCGCTGTCTTTAGAGACTCCAGAAGAGGGGGTGTCAGATCTCATTACAGATGGTTGTGAGCCACCATGTGTTTGCTGGGATTTGAACTCAGGACCTTTGGAAGAGCAGTCAGTGCTCTTAACTGCTGATCCTTCTCTTCAGTCCTCAACCTACCAATCATGAGCATGGGAGATCTTTCTATCTCCTGAGATCTTCTTTGCTTTCTTTCTTCAGAGACTTGAAGGTCTTGTCATACAAATTTTTCACTTGCTTGGTTAGAGTCACACCAAGTAATGTAATATTATTTGTGACTATTGTGAAGGGTGTCATTTTCCTAATTTCTTTCTCAACCTGTTTATCCTTTAAGTAGAGGAAGGCTACTGATTTGTTTGAGTTAATTTTATATCCAGCCACTTTGCTGAAGTTGTTATCAGGTTTAGGAGTTCTCTGGTGGAATTTTTCGGGTCATTTAAGTATACCAACACATCATCTGCACATAGTGATATTCTGACTGCTTCCCTTCCAATTTGTATTCCTTTGACCTCCTTTTGTTGTCTAATTGCTCTAGCTAGAATTTCAAGTACTATATTGAATAGATAGGGAGAGAGTGGGGAGACTTATCTAGTCTCTGATTTTAGAAGGATTGCCTCAAGTTTTTCTCCATTTAGTTTGATGTTAGCTACTGGTTTGCTGTATATTGCTTTACTATGTTTAGGAATGGGCCTTGAATTCCTGATATTTCCAAGACATTTAACATGAAGGGCTCCTTAATTCACTTCTTATCTCTTGCCATAACTCTTGTCACATACAAGAAGGGACATTCTAAAATGGTCATCTGCAGCTAGAGACACAAGCTCTAGGGTTTACTGGTTAGTTCATATTGTTATTCCACCTATAGTGTTGCAGACCCCTTTAGTTCCTTGGGTACTTTCTCTAGCTCCTCCATTGGGGGCCCTGTGATCCATCCAATAGCCGACTATGAGCATCCACTTCTGTGTTTGCTAGGCCCCAACATAGTCTCACAAGAGACAGCTATATCAGGCTCCTTTCAGCAAAATCTTGCTAGTGTATACAATGGTGTCTAACCAGTACACCCTAGCTGCATACGTATCAGAAGATGGCCTAGTCGGCCATCAGTGGAAAGAGAGACCCATTGGTCTTGTAAACTTTATATGCCTCAGTACAGGGGAATGCCAGGGCCAAGAAGTGGGAGTGGGTGGGTAGGGGAGTGGGTGGAGGTATGGGGGACTTTTGGGATAGCATTGGAAATGTAAATGAAAAAAATACCTAATTAAAAAAATGTACTTAAACAGAAAAAAAAATGGTCATCTGTGGCTCTACAAAAGGTGTTTTTTTTTTTCAACCTGGAACTACATAGAAGCATCTACTTTTTTCACCAGGAATTGGCTGTTCTTTAACTCCCTGTTCCATGGCTTTCCTGACTTGTGTTGGGAGACATCTAATTATTTTGTGGAGACTTCCAACTGAGGACTCAGATTTTTTGTTGTTTTTCTTTCATGCTGTAACCCTCTGACATTTGGGATATGCCCTATATTTATAGTATTCTAGATTTATGTCTTTAATTCAAGATGAACCTGTCATGAAGCAAAAACAGTAGGTTTGAAAGTAGCTAAAATCCTGCCTAGCCTTAATTCCATGGAGAGCTCTGGGTAGGACAAATAGCATAGAGGTCTTGGTGGAGGTAAGTGAACAGCTTCTCCCCCTGAGCCTGTGCACTAGGTAGTTATTGGGTAAAACTGAGTTATATACAGAAGGCAGTCTTATGGATAAAATATGTACATATGATTGGCAAATAATTTATTCACATTATTTGAAGTACTACAATGTGGCAGATATTCTCAATCTCATTAGTAGTTGAAGGGGGTGTAAATGAAAAGCAACTGGGAGATAAGTCTGTGTTTACCTCCCTGACAGTATGCTTAAGAGTGACAAAACTATGGTAGGGGCTGTGGATTGTAAGATTTCTCATACCTTTATCATGTGTTTACAGATTGTTATAACAACTTTGTAAAAGCAATTTTGCATCATCCTATAAAGACTATAATTTTCAACCCAGTAATGCTATGGGTTGCCTGGGCATATCCAACAATAATTTCATTCTCAAAGACATGTAAAATATGTATGGAAATAGTTATTATCAAAACAAAGAATTGAGAATTAATCAGATTCCTATTAATAAAACAAGGAGTGAATAAATTATGGCATGTTTATACAAAATATTACCTAGAAGAAAATTAAGACAATTATACAAAAATAGTGTGGCTATGTTTTTGTAATATAAGGTTCACATAAGAAATGCTAATTTTAGAAAGCTATATACAGCTTGATAGCATTAATATAAAATTTGAAACAAGCTATAACAAATGAAGCTAAACTAAGTATAAAATAGGGACATGATAGGTATAAAGTTCAAAATAAAGTACTTCAGAGTTAGGCAGCAAATTATGGTTGGGGAAGAGAAACACATAGATATAAACTGTAATGAAAATGTTTTATTTGTAGGACTGAATGGTAGATCTGTGTGTAGGCATAAAATTTCCCAACCTTCTTTAATAAGGGTTCAACCTTCCCTCTTTCTCAGTACCCACCAGAAATAGTGGAAAAGAAAGATTATTAGGACATGGGGAAGTAGGCCTGTTTAGAAATAGTTCTTTGAGGCAATTTCAATCTCTATTGCCCTCAGTCCAGTACACTAGCAAACACCAAACATGAATCAGCAGCTTCATACCAGTCCACTGGGCAGATATTACACAGGAATTATCAGCTGCATTTCAGTCAACTTGGCAGACACCATACATAAACAAGCAAGGGCAGTTTACTCCAGAAGACACCCTGAGGTTCAACAACCAGCCCAAGTGTGCAGAAGTGGTAAGAAGCCAGGAACCTCACAAGAATTTCTGGTGCAAGTTTCTTTCTATGAAGTCACCACAAGCAGAGCTCAGCAATGCAATGTAAGGCAAACCAATACATGAGAGCCATTAGAGAAGAATGGCGAGACAAAGCAAAGCAAACCAATGCTGTGAGGTCATATTTATGTTCTTTCTAAACATACACATCCTTTCATGTGTTTTCCCTAGCAGAACATCCTTTCACCTGGGTCTACATCAGGAAAACATCCTTTCACCTATGTGCCTCAATAAAATATCATTTGACATAACTTACTTTCCAAAGAAACCAGAAGTTTCCATTTCATCTGTGAGCATCCATCATTGCATTACAATTTAAATACATTTATATGCACAGTATCAGAAATGTTAATGAGCTACTTATAATTGCCACACACACTCCAGTGAAAACTGTGTGACAGGTCCAAAAGCTTGGAGGCAGTTCTGAGGCAAAAAGTTTCACAGAAATGTAGTTTTCTGGCATCGTGGTATCCCGAAGCACTAATGCTCCAAACTTATCCATACATCAGTTGGTGAATGGATCTGTGTGCTTTCCTTCAATATTGTTTTATTATAACTGCCTCCAAGGAATGATTTTGACATACAGCTAAATTAGATTAGCCTCCACCAATGTTCCAATATCCTAGGAAATCATTGATACAACCTTGGGCTTTTAATTTTGTAAGAAATCTACTCATTCAGACGAAATGCCTTCAGTGTTGATAGAGAGATAGTGAAAGAAATAAGGCATTACAATTTACTAGAAAAGAGCTAGAAATCTCCGGGCTAGTTCTACAAAGTAAACTTAGAATAACAGCAGAGTCACTCCCATGCCCAGGAATTTACAATGGCCTAGGAAGAAGGAAGGTTGTGGTCTAAGAAGGACCTAGAGTAAATACTTAGAATAACAGCTGAGTCACTCCATATACAGGAATTTACAATGGCCTAGGGAGAAGGTGGATTAACTATGGCAAGGGCATGAAGCCCTTGCCTGAAGAATAAATTTCAGGGATATATCAGCCCCACCCAACTTATCAAAACTTCCATAAGAAACGTCTAAAAGTTTTTCTGCTCTTCAAATTTGCTACTAAGTATATTATTACATCAGATATTGGTCTTACTGTTTAAGTTTTAGGTACCTGATAAAAACAAACAAACAAACAAACAAACAAACAAACAAACAACCAGTACCCACATCATTGTGTGACCATTCGTTCATGTCCTTACTAAAATCCTTAAAACAACCATCAATCAGTATTCTTCACTGCTGCTGTCCCTATATGGACAGGGCCTTTCTGTTTGCACTTGACGACCATTTGTTTATAATAGACTCCAGTATTTTGCATGCTTACCAACCTTTACAAAGAGAAAATGAAGTGTCACATTGTTTCTTTTCAACAGAATAGAAAAAATTTGAGGGCGTCATTCAAAATAGTGGCCACCACAGTTTTAATTCTTTCATTTAACATTAAAATGAATTATTTTTGTTCTGTTTGCTCTCAGTTCAGAGGGACTCTGTGTTGCAAAGAAATCAGACAGCTTCTTGGGGACACTGTACATCATGAGACTGCTCAGGTCTTCCAAGAATTCCAGAGCTTTATTTGCTTCATTGAATGGCCAGTGGCAATCAGGATCCAGCAATACCTCTCCTGGGCATATATCCAGAAGATGTCCCAACCAGTAAGAAGGACACATGCTCCACTATGTTCATAGCAGCCCTATTTATAATAGCCAGAAGCTGGAAAGAACCCAGATGTCCCTCAACAGAGGAATGGATACAGAAATTATGGTACATTTACACAATGGAGTACTACTCAGCTATTAAAAAGAATGAATTTATGAAATTCCTAGCCAAATGGATGGACCTGGAGGGCATCATCTTGAGTGAGGTAACACAATCACAAAGGAACTCACACAATATGTATTCACTGATAAGTGGATATTAGCCCAAAACTTAGGATACCCAAGATATAAGATACAATTTGCTAAATGCATGAAACTCAAGAAGAATGAAGACCAAAATGTGGACACTGTGCCCCTTCTTAGAATTGGGAACAAAACACCCATGGAAGGAGTTACAGAGACAAAGTTTGGAGCTGTGATGAAAGGATGGACCATCTAGAGACTGCCGTATCCAGGGATCCATCCCATAATCACCTTCTAAACGCGGACAACATTGCATACACTAGCAAGATTTTGCTGAAAGGACCCAAATATAGCTGTCTCTTGTGAGACTATGCAGGGGCCTAGCAAACACAGGAGTGGGTGCTCACAATCAGCTATTGGATGTATCACAGGGCTCCCAATGGAGAAGCTAGAGAAAGTACCCAAGGAGCTAAAGGGTTCTGCAACCCTATAGTTGGAACAACATGATGAACTAACCAGTACCCCGGAGCTCTTTTCTCTAGCTGCATATGTATCGAAAGATGGCCTAGTCGGCCATCACTGGAAAGAGAGGCCCGTTGGACTTGCAAACTTTATATGCCCCAATATAGGGGAATGCCAGGGCCAAAAGAATGGGAATGGGTGGGTAGGGAAGTGGGGGGCGCTATGGGGGACTTTTAGGATAGCATTGGAAATGTAATTGAGGAAAATATGTAATAAAAATATTAAAAAAATTCTTTCTCTTTATTTCTAGCATCCTGTACTTGCTCCTAACCTTTATTACACCATGCCTCAACTGCTAAAATACCCTCTTAAATAATTCCCCGTCTCAGGTCCATGCTTCCCCTTTATTTTTAGTAATCAAAAGAAACTGAAAATATAAACAAGATCCTCATCCATAAGCACAAGGAAATGCTTAAAACATTTCCATAGTTTTAGTTTTCCTTAAGGAAAAGCAATTGTACTGTTTAGTCTGCATGCACAGGCCAGTGTGACATGCCAATTATTACTCAAGCTTCATTCTTGTTACTTTTCTCTGTGCATCCAAGGATCCAGGCACACAAGACCCTTTGGTGATTTTCTTAATTTGTTACATTCTTTCCTAGGGTGACTCTGCAGGATCCTTTTTTGTGGAATATCCTTTTCCTGCTTTCCCTTTTACGAATTCCCCTCCTTTTAAGAGGCAGCTCAGCTCGGGCTCATTTTATTTCTTATGAGTCTGTCTTTCCCCCTCATTCACACACCTGCTAAGTGCACTCTGCTGTAGTCTCTATCATATTGATCTTATTCATACATTTACATATTTATATCCCATATTTATCATAAGAATTTAAAAAGTAGAGGTCATATGTCCTATTTCTAGAGCCCAAACAACCTCACCTAGAATAAGAGTGTGGTAAATAAGAACCTGACACAAGAATGTTTCTTAAAGATAGAAAATGAAAGTGCAAAGTTTGTAACTCTCCAGATTCAATGCTTCTCATAATTACAGTGGAAAGGGCCACATTAATATATATATATATATATATATGCACCTTTCTCCAGAAGTACTGCCTGACTGCCTGGCCTTGAGGACCATAGTCTGACAACATCAGCCAACACCTTAACATCAATACTGCTGAAAGGCACACTTATTTTCCTTCAATTTCACTGCTTGCATAAGGTAACATGGAAAGGAAGGAGAGGAGATCCTAATTCAGTCCAGTCTGGATTGCCAAGCATATGCAGCTTGGTCAAAACAAGCAATAATTTTCATCCTACATTACTTAATAAAGAAATCTTCCTCTAAAAGAAGCAGCCAAATATGCAAAGGAGGAGCTTTGCTAAAGCAAACATTCAGTTTGATTGCCAAGTAGCACACTGATCTATGAATTCTGAAGCATATGCATTCAGGTTATTCGCTGTTTTCTGTAAGGATGAGGAAGGCAATGAGGTGGGTTGGATAGACAGCATATACATTTGCATAGCTAAGTGCATATACACAGATGATTCTTCGAGATGCAGGAAGGATATGCTGTAAAATGTAGTTTAAAATGCTTACTACTTGCAGGATAGAAATGCTACTAGCTCTGCTCTTATGTGCTGAGAAAAATTCCTATTCACTGAATTTACAAGCAAAATAAGATTGTTAAAAACTAATGGAATCCAAAACAAACAAATAAGTTGGAAATGAGACTATATATCATAAAATAGCTGTATGATAAAGATGTGATTTCATATTTATGAAACTAATTTTCATAGCAATCTCTCATGGTAGGCATAATCACTACACCATTTAAGAGAGATCAATGAGGCTAAATAACTGTTCTAAAGTTATAACCAGGAATACAAAGTTCAAATATCTGATCTAGGTCTATCCTCTTAGTCATTAAAATATATGGTTAAGTGACTGATAACTATGGGTGCCACATAAAAGACAGGAGTACATGTGTGCTTGAATTCAAGTCATACATTTATATATGCATAGATGGCATTGAAATGCATACACTATATAGATGCATATGTCCAGCTGTTTTATATATATACTAGAGAAAATGGAGACATACATATTTGTATACACATATATGTAAACATAAAATATACAATAAAAATAAAATAAAATTGTACCCATGGTATTAATAATTCTTCCTACTAAGGTGCAGTTGGGCCCCCAAATTCAACAACATGAAAATGAGGAGAGAATTTTCCCTTATGATTATATGTTTAAAAAAATGATTTCCAAGAAATATTGTTTAATCACTTCAGGGAAGCAGACTTTCTAGAGGCTGTAGCCAAGTAAAACTTTTGAAAATTGTGTTTGTAATGTTTACTCAGTGAGATCATATTTTCATTGCCCCGATGAAATACAGGTGCAAAATCTAAACATATCAGCCCCACCGTGCCGTTTCCTGCCGAGCTCCTTTCTCAGCATGGCAGAAATCCTTCCACCTTTCCGCCCTTACCTCTGTCCTCCACACTTGTGGTTCTCACAGGCTTTCCTGAAGACAAAGCAGAAGGAAATTCCTATCCACTGAATAGTATTGACGAGAAGCCAGTAATGTACTGAGCATTAGCTCACGTAACCCACTCAAACACGGTGACATGGGCTCCATGATTGCCCTGATTACACTCCAGTAACCCATTGTAACTGCCCATTTACACTCTGGTGATAAAGAAGAAAAGATAAATTTCTGTTCAAATTTGAACATCCAGACCCACACAAGCTGTTGTTATTGGACAATTGTCTATTTTTTTTACAATATATTACAATAATTACAAGCTCACATATGTCAAACATTTTGACAACCTTATTGTGTGCTATATCTCCCATAATAACCGCCTATCATTGCCATAGGAGAAACAGAACCCTGGGGAGTTAGTGCACTTTAACCAAAGCTACCCAGAGAGAGTAGAAGTGGCCATTTGGAACAACATGGGAAATGATATTTCCTTATCACTACATTTTTTTTTTTTTTTTTTTTTGGTTTAGAAACCAATGGAACTAAATGGATTTGAACCAAACTGAAAGCTATAGGTTGTTTGCCCATCTACATTGCCAGTGACAGTTCACAGACCAGATGGAAGGAATGATTCCTTCTAATGGTGCTAGGAGGTGAAGGTGTCATCTTGTTTTCACAAGCTACACAGCAGTACCCTTGCCTGGAGCCCCTGCTCCCTCACTAAGGGCCAGAGCTGCCAACTGTTAATCAGAAAGGTAAGGGGCTCTGCTGGGAATTCAAATCCACATATTCTCGCATGGAAGCTAAAATCTTTTTTTTGCTTCTTAATTCAATCACACACCCAACTGGCAATCTTGCATATCAAAATGGGAATCCTGGGAGGCTGTTGGAATATGCAGATCAACAGAAGCTAATTAGCATTAACTTGCAGCCATCCTGAACTGATTGGCAGCACAGCTGTGGGGACCCAACAAAACATGCTGAGTCGCATGTTTGTCAGGCCACCTGCCACTTGGCAGAATCCAAAATAGTGCAAGCACTACGCCATAATAACTAGGTGACCCTAAGTTGGGAGGAATAGAGAACAGACACATTTGGATTGCACAGTAATTAGTACTGCCTTCACCTGACATGCACCCAACAATAGGCTCCATAGCATACCTTCCTCATCTGACGTGTGTTGATGTCTTAATTCAGATTGACTGCTTCTTCCTAAGGCTATTGGTTTCCCATGAAGCTTGTAATCTTAACTCTTGATGCCTGCAGCCTGCCAGAGCTTCAGGCATGGAGACTCTCGGTGTATCTGAGGTGCCAGATTCTGTCTCCTAGAGCTTGCTTGGCTGATCCTTTTAAAATGTATGAATAAATACAGAAGACATTAGGGCAAGTGGAGAGAGAACAGGTGCCCAAGATGTTCTGAGATATCATGGGCATTTTGCTGACTTTTCTAGTGTTATTAAAAATATTAATTTGCTCTGATAGTTAGTGGTGAGCAGAAATAATATCACTTAGCCTTCTTACAGCCACTGCTGATAGCCCCCTTCTCCATTTACCTGTGGCTTGGAAAAAGCCTAAAATCATATTATATTTAGAATGGATAAAAATCAGCTGTGTGATGACCAAATAGGCTTCAGTTTGTATATGTGCTCTGGCCAGTTTGCAGTGGAAGCTGGAGTCTTAGGTAGAAATGGCCCCTGAAGCCACATTCTGACTTGTGTGAAGGAGATAGGAAGATGGTATCAGTGTGCTATTAACAAATATGTGTCTCCTGTAACTTAAATTGCTTTTAACTTTGGACTGATTTCTTGCAGTAAGTTTGCATAGGGAGTCGGGGGTGGGGGGGATGTCATCTTTTGCTGGAAAAGGAAAAATAGAGTTAAATGAGGTAACTGAAACTGAGCGATCTTAATGGCACTAAATAGAAGGAATCAAAAATTAAGATAGTATTTTTAAGGAATTCAAGATACTTTAGTGCCGTTCTGGCAGACATCAAGAGTCAGTCATTTGATAGATGACTGAGGAGTCAGGCTTGTATAGTAATAAAAGTCAGTGAAAGTTGGTCCGAGATTAGAGTACAGCCATTGCTTCTGTTTCTGATTTTGTCTAAGATTTGCAAGATGTCTCTCAGTTAAAGAAGGGTGGCCAGAATATAGGAGGGCAGGGACACGTGTGCAGCTCTTTTTGCTCTTGTCCATAAAGCTCAAAGTTTTGTTTTTTTTTCCCATTGGGTCAGGGCACACAGCAAACAAACTAGGAGACTGTTTCTTCTGTTCTTACTGTCCTCTATGAATCAGATACCTTTGACTTAATTTTATAGAGTGATTTTATGAGAGGTTGATTAAGTGTTCAAAGAAACAGCCAGTGAGTTTCCAAGATACAAGTTCCAGTCTTTGAGGATCCAAATCCTCTGTTCTTAACAAGACTATCACAGAGATAATGGCAAAATGATAGTCCTAAAAATAAATAAATGTTTAAATGAAAATGTGAGCAGTAAATTAAAATAGAGAGGTTGAGACTTACGGACTAAAATTGGCAGTGGGATGGGAAGTAGATTCTACAGTGTAGCCAAAGTGTGTATACACTGTACAACAAATGGGTAATAACTCTTATTTGGCTTTCTTCAAGAATTCTGGTTCCATCCTCATTTTTATCTTCCTGCTCAGGATATTTCTTTCAACATCAGTCCATAAATCCATCTTACTTCTTTGATAGCAGTTTTTAGAAGAATTGTCTGGTTGTGCCAGACTCTGCCACCTAAAACTATTCATTAGGCAGAACAGAGGAGGATGGGTTCAAATATCCAGAATCTCCTAGTTTATCACAGATCCACCAATAGACTCAACAGAGACAGGCCTGTTGTGAGAGAGAAGAGGGGACTGCCAGGGAATCTCTTATTTCATGAATGGAGTGTCTGGCCTCAGTGGCAAACAATGCCTAGCCCCACAGAGACTAGATGTGCCAGGGTAAAGGGATAACCAGGGGAGACCTCCACCCTCTCAGAGGAGAAGGCATTAGAGAATGGGGATGAAGGGAGGGACTGGGTGTGTGGACAGCAATAGGGATGTAAAGTGAATAAATAAATTAATTTTAAGAATCAGCATAAATTCTGAAACCTCTCAACCTTCATTGGTATCAAACTTTCTGAACCATGTTCTGTGTTTTTTAAAGTGCTTTTCTGGTGGTGATGAGGGGGACAGCAAATGGACACAAAGGACTAATCCAAGAAAAGGAATGTTGTCAGTTAAAAGACAAAAAAACTACCCAAGCTAATTGAAGAGAGACACACAGGCTCTCACAAAGTCATGGGAAGACTTTGTCCCTCTCAATCAAGTTTAACTTCCTTTTATGTAAATATATCCTATAAATACAGTGATGTAATATGTGACTATTTTTCTTGGCATATTTTTCCAGCGTAATGAAATTCACTCATGTTGAAGTAGTATGTTTCTTTCTGTTACCAAATATCATTCTATTGTATGGATGTACCACACAGTTTTCTATTCTCCAGTTGATGCGCATTTTGCTTATTTTCACCCTCAGTTAGTAATAATGACCTGTTGAATGTTCACATTCAAGTTTTAGTGGTTACTTTCATTACCCTTGCATAAATATCAAAGAGTAAATTTGTTTTTGTCACATTGAAATATATGACAAAAGAAATAGGAAGTTTTGCAATGCAATTACATCATTTTGCATTCAAATTTCTTCTTTTTCCATGTTCATATGCAGAGTCCATTGTTTTTCTTTCTGTCTTTGAATATAGCCTTTTTAAGATTATGCTTTTAATTCACATTTCTATAATTCCTATAGATGTTAAACTGTATTTATAGCATTCTTGGTCATTTATATACCTTCTTTGTTGGAATTTCATTGGTTCAATTATTTTCACATTAAAAATTGTTTGATTTAAATTATTAAATTATTTTTACTGGGTACAAGTTCTTTATCAAATATACAATCCTTAGATATTTTTCCATACCTGGCGTATCATCTTTCATTTAGTTTTAGTTTTATTCTTTGAAGTGTGTCTGTATTATGTGAGGATTATCTTTTCAAAGGTGTCAAAAAATTACTTTTAAAGAATACTTTTCTATGTTTACTGTTTTAGACATTTGTATAATTAGCTGTATTGAAACCTAAAGTCTATTCGAAGGTATATGCTATGTGTCATATTAAGTGAGAGGATAAATTCACTCTTTGGCTCATGTCTATCTTTTGTCCCAGAATTCTCTGTTCAATGATAATCTGTTATGCCTTGATTTGTCTCCACACTTTGGCTAAGAATCTGAGAGCTCAAGGGTTTTCTTTTAGACTCTCAGTTCCATTCACTTACATTACACCCTATACTAATCCCACACTTTTCATACTGTTGTAGATTTATAGTAAGTTTTATAATTAAGAACATGAAACCTCTTCCAGTTATGTTTCAAGATTTTTTGCTCTTTTGTGTTCCTAGCATTTCCGTGTGAGATTTAAGATGAAATTCTAAACATAGGCAACAATACTAGCTAGGCTTTTGATAGAAATTATTAGAAAATTTGAAGCCCCAAAATTTGAGTTTTTGGAACCAGAAACAGAATGGTTTTAAGAACATTTGAGTTCTAGTTTGCTAGCTCTCTGTTGCTTTTTATTACTACTTCTCATATATACACAGCTACGAGAGTTCTAAAGAGTGTCATAGGGCTTCTGAAGATAGGAATATTGCAACCAGTGAGGTCAAAAGACTCAGAATCAATGGTGCTGATAGATCTATGATTGTGCTGTGGACTGTTACTGTGTATAAAATAAGAACAGTACCTACTTTCTAGATACACCATGCAAGTGCACATGTTAAAAATTTCAACTACCACCAAATATGGGCTTGATATCCTTTAAATTAATCAGTTAAAAGAATGTTAGTGGGTCTTAATATATAATATTTTCCGTCTCTGAAATGGCAATATATTCATGCACCCTTAATGACAGGAACTGTTTTGAGAAATATGCTTTCATGTGTTTTGACCTTGCTTGAACTGGTGGACAATCACAGGAACTATATGACATTATATAAAACACTCTTATGAGAACAGTGGCATGTACGTTCTACTGCTAGCCAAAAGTTATTTTGTGGCTCATTGTGGGCTCCAGATATCATTAAAAGACAAACACATTAGAGGATTTGGAGTACTAGGAAATCTCTTCTCATAGGCTGATGACAATTTTCAAAGAAATTCTAATTTATCAAATTTCAAATAAATTCTAACATGTACTCTTTCCAAATTCATGTGAAGATGACTATCCTGTTGGGTGATATCAATGTTCTCATTAGCATATTAAAATCCTTTTAAAGGTTTTGAAACATCCTCACCCCTGAGTGTCCTCACTACACTTCTGGGAATGATCACCCTTTCATCATTCCGGGCTCACGATAATATTCTTTTCCTCATCACTATCTACTTGGTGCACAGATATAGTTTCTTCTTTCACTTTGAAGAATATTTACTTGGAAGCACAACCTTGTCTAGGATGCTATATATGTTGGGCAAGCTAGGTAAATAAAGATTGGATTTTATAGGATTTTAAAGCTAATTGAATATGAAAATTGAGCGCCAAATTGTTATGCTCTCAATGATTTTGTTTAGTCTGCTCTGAAAACATTGTGAACTTACAGCAGGAGGCATTCTGTAATTGCACTGAGTCTAAAGAATGTGTGAGGCAGGCCAGGGAGCCCATCATATTGCAACACTGAATCCTGAGCATCTAACATGTAACCTGCTATATGTTTGTGCTCACATAGAGAGCAATGTTATCCTACTTCTATCACTTCTATCTTGTTTGTTGTCTTCTTAGTTGTGCATCATTTGCAAATGTTTGATCTGTGAGTTTATAAAGTTTCACATGAAAAATAGAACTGCCACTGGATACCACTAAAGATCACAGAAGTTCCTTCCTGCATGGATGCTGCTGGTGACCAAGCATATTGGGATGGTTTCCGGTCCCTTTCCACTTCCAGTGTCTCCACCAATGGCTGAAGCTCACTTTTCAGGGGAACTTTACATTGGTCCTTGTTTAGGACAGGGTTTTAATGTTGAACTCCATCTGTGTTTTATGGACAGAACCTCAGCAACACTTTCAAATCTTAGTATCAGAAGATGCTCTTGTATGCACTGAAGCACTCAAGAAATACATGTGGGGTAATTACATGTGCCAGTGCTTACATAAGGACCTGAAGCTGGCAGGAAAAGATGCAATCTCTGGCCTCAAGAAGCTTGAAATACAGTAGGAAGGGAGGACACTCAGTTCTCAGCTGCCTCTCAGAGTGCTTGATGAGAGGAATGAATAATGTGCTCTGGGAGTCAGGAGAAGGGAGGAGTGGTGTTGCCTGGGGCTGGGGAAGTGTGTTTATTTTGCTGGTGAGATACTCTTTCCTCCGTGGAAGCCCTGAGGATAATTTTTACACATACTCATTTGGCATAATAATATTTGTACAATATTTTACTGTCCTCAGATCATAAGGGAAGGGATTCATATGGCATAGCAGGACACGCAGCACCAGCCTAACACTGGATTAATACTTGCAAAGACTTCGCAGGCATTGCTGTGAAAGAACCCAGAAAGATCCTAATTACTTGTGACAGTGGATGTAAATTGAAACTTGCTGGACACATAAATCCCAGAATATATTCCCCTCTTCCAGTGTTAGGAAGATCATTTTCCTTTCTTTCTCTCCTTTGCCTTCCCTCCCCTCCCCCCTCTTTCATCTTCAAGCATTTTATGCATTTTTCCCCATGTGTTAGACCATGTGCTAGGTGTGAGTGGCTAAAACAGTCTTACTAGGGAGACATAAGTAAACAAATCAACGAATAGCTAGACTCAGGCCCTAGCAGAACTACACTATGCTGGTGGTACTGGGTGTTACTTCAAACAAACCTAGGAATTCCAGTTTCATCTCAGAGGCCAGCAAGGCTTCTGAGAGGAGAGAATAGTTGAGTGGGTTCTGGAAGGATGCACTGAACATTACTTATTTCATGTGGCAGATCTGACTGGTCACCCACAGCAGTACGTCTTACCTATTGTTTTGCCTTCTACAACTTCAGTTACTCTTGTTCAAGAAGAATGACTATGGTACAATAAGAACAATATGCTTTTTTAAGAAGGACTTTAAAATTAAAGTTTAAAAATTAAATTTAGAGTTGGCATTCTGTTCTTGTGGCTGTCTTCTTTTTGGTTTGTTGAGGGATTACTTTCTTGCTTTTTCTAGGGCGTGGTTTCCGTCCTTGTATTGGTTTTTTTCTGTTATTATCATTTGAAGGGCTGGATTCCTGGAAAGATAATGTGTGAATTTGGTTTTGTAGTGAAATACTTTGGTTTCTCCATCTATGGTAATTGAGAGTTTGTTTGGGTATAGTAGCCTGGGCTGGCATTTGTGTTCTCTTAGTGTCTGTATAACATCTGTTCAGGATCTTCTGGCTTTCATAGTCTCTGGTGAAAAGTCTGGTGTAATTCTGATAGGCCTGCCTTTATATGTTACTTGACCTTTTTCCCTTACTGCTTTTAATATTCTATCTTTATTTAGTGCATTTGTTTTTCTGATTATTATGTGTCGGGAGGAATTTCTTTTCTGGTCCAGTCTATTTGGAGTACTGTAGGCTTCTTGTATGTTCATGGGCATCTCTTTCTTTAGGTTTGAGAAGTTTTCTTCTATAATTTTGTTGAAGATATTTGCTGGCCCTTTAAGTTGAAAATCTTCATTCTCATCAACTCCTATTATCCTTTGGTTTGGTCTTCTCATCGTGTCCTGGATTTCCTGGATGTTTTGAGTTAGGATCTTTTTGCATTTTGTATTTTCTTTGATTGTTGTGCCGATGTTTTCTATGGAGTCTTCTGCACCTGAGATTCTCTCTTCCATCTATTGTATTCTGTTGCTGATGCTCGCATCTATGGTTCCAGATTTCTTTCCTAGGGTTTCTATCTCTAGTGTTGCCTCAATTTGGGTTTTCTTTATTGTGTCTACTTCCCTTTTTACGTCTTGGATGGTTTTATTCAATTCCATCACCTGTTTGGTTTGGTTTTCCTGCAATTCTTTAAGGGATTTTTGTGCTTCCTCTTTAAAGTCTTCTACCTGTTTAGCAGTGTTCTCCTGTATTTCTTTAAGTGAGTTATTAAAGTCCTTCTTAATGTCCTCTACCATCATCATGAGATTTGCTTTTAAATCAGGGACTATCTTTTCAGGTGTGTTGGGGTGCCCAGGACTTGGTGGGGTGGGAGTGCTGCATTCTGATGATGGTGAGTGGTCTTGGTTTCTGTTAGTAAGATTCTTATGTTTGCCTTTTGCAAATTTAGTATTTTTAAAATGAAAATACAATTAGACTATTCCTCCCTTCCCTTGCCTGTTACCAGCTATCCTATGTCCTGTTAATCCACCCCTCCTTTGCTTTCTTTCTCTCCTAAATTTATGGCTTATTTTTTATTGTAATTGACAAACAAATACACGCGCGGGCAAACACACACACACATACATGCTTGATGAGTCTGTTTGTTTTGTTTGTTTATATATGATTTCAGAGCTAACCACTTTGTATTGAACAACTAATTAGAGGCTAGATAGAAGGTACCACTACAACTAGTTCCTGGATAATTGTAGAAAAATAAACCATTATAAGCTGATTCTGCACAGGAATAATGATTATATATTAACACTTAATTCTTGAAATACTGTGCAAGAAATATGGAATTGGTAACAAAAATAAGAAAAAAAATAGGAAAATTTATAAACATCATATTTTAAAAATCATGCCTCAGCCTTATTTGTAATAGTCAGGAGTTGGAAACAACCCAGATGTTCCTCAACCAAAGAATGGACACCAAAAAATATGGTTCGTGTACACAATAGAACTCAATAAGTTGGAGAGTATCCATTCCTGGTAGCTCAGTTAATCTAGGTCTTTTCCAGACAGGTCACTGGTCTCTGCTTCATCCAGGTGGCTAAACTTACCTTCCTTTCTTTCTTTCTTTCTTCCTTCCTTCCTTCCTTCCTTCCTTCCTTCCTTCCTTCCTTCCTTCCTTCCTTCCTTCCTTCCTTCCTTTCCTTTTTGTTTTTGTATTTTTTTGTTTTTTTTTAAGACAGGGTTTATCTGTGTAGCCCTGGCTGTTCTGAAACTCACTCTGTAGACCAGGCTGGCCTCGAACTCAGAAATCTTCCTACTTCTGCCTCCCAAGTGCTGGGATTAAAGGTGTGCATCACCACTGCCCAGCTTGTTATTCTTAAGGAGGGGAAAGCCTAGTAAAGCTGTTCAGTTTCAGGGACTTGCTGAAACTGTTTTGAATTGTTTACTTTCTGTCTGAAGGAACTTTTCTGAAGGATGGAATGCTTTAATCATGGAGGAAACTATACACAACATTTACCTGCTCTTAAATTTGTGAACTCTTTAGTTCTCTCTCTCTCTCTCTCTCTCTCTCTCTCTCTCTCTCTCTCTCTCTCTCTCTCTCTCTCTCTCTCTCTCTCTCTCTCTCAGTTTTGATCCTCTACATATATGCCAACGAGTGGTATAGCTGGATCCTCTAGTAGTAAGTACTTTGTCCAATTTTCTGAGAAAGCACCAGACTGATTTCCAGAGTGGTTGTACCAACTTGAAATCCCATCAGCAATGAAGGAGTGTTCCTCTTTATCCACATCCACATCTGCTGTCACCTGAGTTTTTGATCTTATTGGTGCATTCTAATTGGTGCAAGGTAGAATTTCAAGGTTGTTTTGATTTGCATTTCCCTGATGACTATGTATGTTGAACATCTCTTTCAGTACTTCTGGGCCATTTGATATTCCTCAGTTGAGAATTCTTTGTTTAGCTCTGTACCCCATTTTCTAAATAGGGTTATTTGGTTCTCTGGAGGCTAAGTTCTTGAATTCTTTGTATATATTGGATATTATTCCTCTATCTTTTGGGAGATTGATAAGGATCTTTTTCCAATCTATGGATTGCTGTTTTGTTATATTGACAGTGTTCTTTGTCTTACAGAAAATTTGCAATTTTATGAGGTCCCATTTGTCAATTGATGGTCTTAGAGTATAGGCCATTGGTGTTCTGTTCAGGAAATTTTCCCCTGTGCCCATGTGCTAGAGGTTCTTCCCAACTTTCTCTTCTATTAGTTTCAGTGTACCTGGTTTAATGTGGAAGTCCCTGATCCACTTGGACTTGAGCTTTGTACAAGGAGATAAGCATGGGTTGATTTGCTTTCTTCTACATGCTAACTGCCAGTCCAGCATCATTTGTTGAAAATGCTGGCTTTTTTCTACTTAATGGTTTTATCTCCTTTGTGAAAGATAAAGTGACTATGCATGTGTGGGTTAATTTCTGGGTCTTGGCTCTTTTTAACTATGTTAATCCTGCCAATCCACAAGCATGGGAGAACTTTCCATATTCTGAGATCATCAATTTTTTTTCTTCAGAGACTTGAAGTTCTTGTCATATAGAGCTTTAACTTATTTGGTTTGAGTCACACCAAGGTATTTTATATTATTTGCAACTATTGTGAAGGGTGTTGTTTCCCTGATTTCTTTCTCAGCCTGTTCATCCTTAGAGTAGAAGAAGGCTACTGATTTGTTTGAGTTAATTTTATATCCATCCACTTTGCTGAAGTTGTTATCAGGTTTCAGAGTTCTCTGGTGGAATTTTCTGGTCATTTAAGTATACTAACACATCATCTGCAAATAGTGATATTTTGACTTTTTCCTTTCCAATTTGTATCCCTTTGACCTCCTTTTCTTTTCTAATTGTTCTAGCTAGGATTTGAGTACTATATTGAGTAGGTAGGTAGAGAGTGGGCAGCCTTGTCTAGTCCCTGATTTTAGTGGAATTGCTTCAAGTTTCTTTCCATTTAGTTAGATGTTGGGTACTGTTTTGCTGTATATTGCTTTTACTATGTTTAGGTTTGGGCCTTGAATTCCTGATCTTTCCAAGGCTTTTATCATGAAGGGGTATTTGATATTGTCTAGTGCTTTCTCAGCATCTAATGAAATGATCGTGTGGTTTTTTTTTTTCCTTTGAGTTTGTTTATATAGTGGATTACATTGATGGATTTCTATATATTGAACCATCCCTGCACCTCTGGGATGAAGTCTACTTGATCATGATGGATGATCATTTTGATGAGTCTTTGGATTAATTTGTGAGAATTTTATTGAGTATTTTTGCATTGATATTCATAAGGGAAATTGGTCTGAAGTTCTCCTTCTTTGTTGCATTTTTGTCAAGTTTAGGTACCAGAGTAATTGTTGCTTCACAGAACAAATTGGGTAGTGTTCCTTCTGTTTCTATTTTTTGGAATAATTTGAAGAGTATTGGTATTAGCTCTTTTTTGAAGGTTTGATAGAACTCTGCACTAAACTCATCTGGTCCTGATCTATTTTGATTAGGAAACTTTTAATGACTGCATCGATTTCTTTAGGGATCATGTTACTGTTTAGATGGTATATCTGATCCTGATTTAACTTTGGTACCCGACATCTGCCTAGAAAATCATCCATTTCATCCAAATTTCCCAGTTTTGTTGAGTATAGGCTTTTGCAGTGGGATCTGGTGATTTTTTGGATTTTCTCAGTTTCTGTTGTTATGTCTCACTTTTCATTTCTGATTTTGTTAATGTGGATACTGTCTCTGTACCCTCTGGTTAGTCTGGCTACAGGTTTAACTATCTTGTTGATTGTCTCAAAGAACAAGCTCCTGGTTTGTTTGATTCGTTGTATAGTTCCTTTTGTTTCTACTTGGTTGATTTCAGCCTTGATTTTGATTATTTTTCTGACATCTACTACTCTAGGTGTATTTACTTCTTTTTGTTGTAGAGCTTTCAGATGTGCTGTGAGGCTGCTAGTGTATGCACTCTTCAGTTTCTTTTTGAAGGCACTCAGAGCTATGAGTTTTCCTCTTAGCACTGATTCATTGATTCCCATATTTTGGGTATGTTGTACCTTCATTTTCATTGAATTCTAAAAAGTCTTTAATTTCTTCCTTGACCAAGTTATCATCGAGTAGAATGTTGTTCAGCCTCCATGTGTATGTGGGATTTCTATTGTTTTTGTTGTTATTGAAGATTAGTCTTTGTTATCTGATAGGATGCACAGGATTATGTAAATCTTCTTGTATCTCTTGAGGCCTGTTTTGTGACTGATTATATGGTCAATTTTGGGGAAGGTATCATGAGATGCTGAGAAGAATGCATATTCTTTTGATTTAGGAAGAAATGTTCTATAGATATCTGTCAAATCTATTTGGTTCATAACTTTTGTTAGTTTCACTGTGTCTCTGTTTATGTTCTGTTCCATGATCTTTCCATTGATGAGAGTGGGGTATTGAAGTCTCGTACTATTATTGTGTGGGTGCAATGTCTGCTTTGATCTTTAGTAAAGTTTCTTTTATGAATATGAGTGTCCTTGCATTTGGAGCATAGATGTTCATAATTGAAAGTTCATTTTGATAGATTTTTCCTTTGATAACTATGAAGTGTCCTTCCTTATCTTTTTTTGATAACTTTAGGTTGAAAGTCAATTTTATTCAATATGAGAATATCTACTGCAGCTTGGGTTCTTGGGACTATTTGTCTGGAAACTTGTTCTCTAGTCTTTTCTCTAAAGTCACTGAGGTGCATTTCCTGTATGCAGCAAAATGGTGGGTCCTATTTACATATCTCCTCCAAACTGAGATTTAGTTTGGCTTCATTGTACAGCAGGTCATGTTCATGATACTACAACTACCGTGAGTTCATATGTACAACTTCCCTGTAGGGTTCACAAATGTTGTATTCTTCTGTCTCTAGATTTAAGTTTTTCTGCTGCCTCTTCCAAGATGATCCTTAAGCCTACACAGGAGGAAATGTGATTCAGGTACCCTCATTCCTCTACTTTGACCCTACTTTACCCGCAATATGTTTATCTAGTAATGTTATTAATCATTTGTATCTGTTTATTTATTATTTCTCTTAACCATGGGCTTTATTTCTTTGGGGTTTTTTTTTTAGACATATCTAGTTGTTTAAAAAAGATTTATTTATTTTACTTTATGTGTATGCATTTAGCCATTGAACAATCTCTCCAGCCCCCCATACCTAATAAGTTTTGGTTGGATACTTGACATATTGAATATTGTTTGGGTGTTAAATAATGCCCTAATTTGTTTAAAAGATAGGAAATTAACTTTCAGATTATATGTTTTTATGGGTTAAAAGTCTTGTTTGCACTTCTTGGTCTCACAAAAGTATTGGGTTTGGTGATTGTATGTGGGATGGATCCCCAGGCGGGGCAGTCTCTGGATGGCCATTCCTTCAGTCTCTGCTCCATACTTTGTCTCTGTAACTCCTTCCATGGGTATTTTGTTCCCCATTCTAAGGATTGAAATATCCACACGTTGGTCTTCCTTCTTCTTGAGTTTCATTTGGTTTATGAATTGTATCTTGGGTATTTCGAGCGACTGGGCTAATATCCATTCATTAGGGAGTACATAGCATGTGTGTCCTTTTGTGATTGGGTTACCTCACTCAGGATGATATCTTCTATCATTTCATTCATTTGCCATCTATTTGCCCAAGAAATTCATGAAGTCATTGTTTTTAATAGCTCTGTAGTACTCCATTGTGTAAATATACCATATTTTCTGTATCCATTTCTCTGTTGAGGGACATTGGGTTCTTTCAAGCTCCTGGCTATTATAAATACGGCTCTGATGAACATAGTGGAGCATGTGTCCTTTTTATATGATGGAGCATCTTCTGGCTATATGCCCAGGAGTGGTATTAGTGGGTCCTCAGGTAGTATTATGTCCAATTTTCTGAGGAAATGCCAAACTGATATACAGAGTGGTTGTACCAGCTTACAATACCACCAACAATGGAGGAGTGTTCCTCTTTCTTCACTCCTAGACAGCATCTGCTACCACCTGAGTTTTTGATCTTAGCCATTCTGACTGGTGTGAAGGGGGATCTCAGGGTTGTTTTGATTTGCATTGCCCTGATGACTAAGGGTGTTGAACATTTCTTTAGGTGCTTCTCAGCCATTCTGTATTCCTCAGTTGAGAATTCTTTGTTTAGCTCTGTACCCTGTTTTTAATATGGTTATTTGGTTCTTTGAAGTCTAACTACTTGAGTTCTTTGTATATATTGGATACTACCCCTCTATTGGATGTAGGATTGGTAAAAATCTTTCCCCAATCTGTTGGTTGCCTTTTTGTCCTATTGACAGCATCCTATGCCTTACAGAAGCCTTGCAATTTTATGAGGTCCCATTTGTTGATTCTTGATCTTAGAGCATAGATTATTGGTGTTCTGTTCAGGAAAATTTCCCCTGTGCCCATGTGCTTGAGGTTCTTTCACATTTTCTTTTCTGTTAGCTTCATATGTGGAGGTCCTTGATCCACTTGGACTTGAGCTTTGTACAGGAGATAAGAATGGATCTATTTGCATTCTTCTATATGCTAACTGCCAGCTGAGCCAGAACTGACATAAGCCTGTTATACATGTCTCTGGAGAGGCTCCACCAGTGTCTGACAAATACAGAGGTGGATCCTTGCAGCCTCCCATTAGACTGAGCACAGGGTCCCCAATGAAGGAGCTAGAGAAAGGACCCAAGGAGCTGATTGGGTTAGTAGCCCCATAGGAGGAACAACAATATTAACTAACCAGTACCCCCAGAGCTCCCAGAGACTAAATCACCAACCAAAGAGTACACATGGTGGGTCTCATGGCTCCAGCTGCATATGTAGCAGAGGCCCTTGGTCCTGTGAAGGCTCTATGCCCCAGTGTAGGGGAATGTCAGGGCTAGGAAGCAGGAATGGGTGGGTTGGTCAGCAGGGGGAAAGGGAAGAAGGGATTAGATAGGGGGTTTTCAGAGGGTAAATCAGGAAAGGGGACAACATTTGAAATGTAAATGAAGTTAATATCTAAGAAAAAATAATTTTTCTCCTAGAAACACTAAAATTCTTTTTTAAATAAACTGATTGTTAGACAATATACACAGATATATAATACATTGTAAATACTCTCTCACTATTTGAGGTTATATCATGTAAGGGCTTCTGAATATATTTCTCAATGATTCAGTTTTAATATTTTATGTTTTCACTTCAATATTTTTATATCTGTTGAGGCCTGTTTTGCAAGCTTGTACAACCAATTTGGAAATCAGTCTGGCGGATCCTCAGAAAATTGGACATAGTACTACTGGAGGATCCCGCAATACCTCTCCTGGGCATATATCCAGAAGATGCTCCAACTGGTAAGAAGGACACATGCTCCACTATGGTCATAGCAGCCTTATTTATAATAGCCAGGAGCTGGAAAGAACCCAGATGCCCTTCAACAGAGGAATGGATACAAAAAAATGTGATACATTTACACAATGGAGTACTACTCAGCTATTTAAAAGAATGAATTTATGAAATTCCTAGGCAAATGGTTGGACCTGGAGGGCATCATCCTGAGTGAGGTAACACAGTCACAAAAGAACTAAAATGATATGTACTCACTGATAAGTGGATATTAGCCCAGAAACTTAGTATAGCGAGATATAAGATACAATTTTCAAAACACATGAAACTGAAGAAGAATGAAGACCAAAGTGTGTACACTTTGCCCCTTCTTAGAATTGGAAACAATCACCCATGGAAGGAGTTACAGAGACAAAGTTTGGGGCTGAGACAAAAGGATGGACCATCTAGAGACTGCTATATCCAGGGATCCATCCCATAATTAGCCTCCAAACGATGACACCATTGCATACACTAGCAAGTGTTTGCTGAAAGGACCCTGATATAGCTGTTTCTTGTGAGAGTAGGCCGGGGCCTAGCAAACACAGAAGTGAATGCTCACAGTCAGCTATTGGATGGATCACAGGGCCCCCAATGGAGGAGCTAGAGAAAGTATCCAAGGAGCTAAAGAGATCTGCAACCCTGTAGGTGCAACAACATTATGAACTAACCAGTACCCCGGAGCTCTTGACTCTAGCTGCATATGTATCAAAAGATGGCCTAGTCGGCTATCACTGGAAAGAGAGGCCCCTTGGTCTTGCAAACTTTATATGCCCCAGTACAGGGGAACCCCAGGGCCAAAAAGTGGGAATGGGTGGGTAGGGAAGTGGGGGTGGAGGGTATGGGGGACTTTTGGGATAGCATTGGAAATGTAATTGAGGAAAATGCGTAATAAAAAAATATTTTAAAAAATATTTTATGCTGTTTTACATTGTTTAATTCCCAAAGAATATTTTGTATGGTTTGAAACAATTTAGTACTCAATATTAGACACAGGGTCCTTAGTTGTGGTTATTATTAAATATGCATTAATGATATTTTTAGGATATGAAATATAAAAGCTGAACAAAAGTTAGGTGTATTATTTGATTCTCAAAGTATTCAATGTTATTAAAATGATTGATGTATAAAATGAATTTAAATAATAAAAAATTTAAGAACGTGTTACGTCTTTCACAAAATCTTGTTTGCTTTGCTTTAAAATTTATTTATTTACTGTGTGTCTTGTGTATATATACTTGTGAGGAGTCAGAAGATATCACATAGGATTCTTTTTCTACTGAGTGTGTCTTGAGATCAATCTCAGATACTCACAATGGGCAGCAATTGCCTCTACCTGGTAGGCCATCTTGCCTTTTTTCCCCGTTTGGAACAGGTGTCTTTTAAGATTATTTTATTCTGAGTTTGAATTAATTAGGTAGTAAAGAGTGAAATTCAGAGATATAAGTGTTCCAGACTTCCAAAAAACTCTTTCCTTACATATTTATAAGAATGATAACTCCCATGGAATCTGGTGAGCAGTAGTAGTGACCTCATAGCTCTTGGCTAGTTGTTCTCTTGCATGACAGTTAGCTTTCTTCTGCCTCTTGTGAGTCCATGTATTCTTGAAAAGATTAGAATTAAGTCAGAAAAGCGAGAATTTCTGTGTAACTTTCTTTGTATTTTTCTTTAAGCAGATTTCCTTCTCCCCTTCATTTTATTGTTTAACAACTATAGCTATAGCTGTATCCTGAGGTCTACTCTCGTCTTTAGCTTGGTGACTGCCATGTTCTATTTCTGTTCCTTTCCCCTAAGGCAATCTGAAGTGTGTCTCAACTTCTACATATGGGTTAAAAAGAGCTCATCATATCTTGGGAGACAAAGCATCTGCTACCAGTTCCCAATATGTGAAAACATTTGCTTTATACTTTTTTCCTGGTATTTATTTGATAGTAGGACTTGTTATGCTCAATGATTGCTTAATGATACCATCATGGGTTTTTTTTCTCTTTGTTTTGTTTGTTTTGTTTTGTTTTGTTTTGTTTTGTTTTGTGTTTTTCCTGTGAACTATACAGGCTATTCTGCTCTTGAATCGAGAACTTTCTATGGTGCAGAGTGGTTTTGACCTAGTGATCTCAGTTTTATGAGTGCTAGGGCTATAGTCATGTAGTGTTCTGCTTTGTTTTGTGCTCCTCTTGATAGATTGCCTATCAACTTAAACTTAGAATCAGGAAAATAATAAAAACAGCATTTAGTAAATGGTACTGACAATGATTTCCTTACAATGTGGCCAGCCTTCCTGTATAGCTAAGCAGTAGGCACTGCTCAAATAGCCTTACATTTATTAACTCAATAAATAACACCAACTATCATATAAAGGAAGGGATGTTATTGTCATTATCTCAGTTCTAGGTTGGATAGAAGGCAATATCAAATTCCTGGGAGTAATGCTAGTTTTATGTCAACTTTCTATTAGCTAGAGTAATTTGGAAAGAGGGACCCTCAATTCAGAAGATGCCTCAACAAAATTTGACTGTAGGACATTTTCTTTCAAGAAGGCCCAGCCCATTGTGGGTCTTCTAGGCAGAGGTGGGGTCTTGTGGTGTATAAGAAAGCATGACCTCTACATCATCTCTGCCCCAGGTTCATGCTTTGAGTTTTCTCTCTGACTTCTCTAGATGATGAAGTACAAGTAACAAGATGAAGTAAACCCCTTTCTGCCTGAGTTTCGTTTGGTAGTGATGTTTTATCACAGGACTAGAAACTCTAAGACCCTGATTCACAGACACATTGAAACTTCATGAACTTGATGCCCATAGGCAGAGCATATCATGCCACTTGCCAATGAACAAGCTATTTAACTTACTTTCATTTCATTGTAATGGTGGCTAGGAGATCTCTTTACTTTAGAGTTAAACATACAGAGGACAGGAAGTTTGTCCAGAGAAAAGTCAGATCATGATTCTAATATGTTTCCTACTTTTACATTTACCTCTAGGTATGCTTTTAAATGTCTTCTCATATGCATGCAAATGATTTTGAAGTATAAAATCAGGGTAGAGAAAGAGAGAAGAGTGAGAGACAATGAGAGCAGAGGAACTGAGATTCTATCCTTTGCCTTTGTTTGACTAAGGAAAACACTTTTGTAAGTGAAGGTTGTACTAAAACCAATAAACTAGGAGGCTGATCTAAGTGCAGTCCACAAATCAGGACTGATTTTCTAATGGCATCTCAATACTCTAAAAGTTAGCAACTGCCAGAGAAATATCAAATTCTCAGATCAAAGAAAATGGCTCAACATCAGGAAAATATGAATTAATGGTGGAACTTCCCTTCAGAATATTCTAACATCACACAGGTCTAGTATATCTGGTAGCCTCCTTCCAATGAAGGGAATGAGTTATAGGATGAATCTGTAGAATGTATTAAGCTATATTCACAATGTATGTGTGAAAAGTATTGAGTAAGGATATCAGATTCACAGCAAAATGCTTGGACAGTAGCTGAGAAAAATTATGACTCGTTGCATTTAAAAAGCTTTCCATTCATCCTGTGGTTCAAACATTTGTTCTCCAGTATTCTACCAATAAGAATCTTGTCATGGAATTTACTAAAAAGAAGAGATTCATTGCTCAGGAATTAGTGTGAAACTACTTAGTCTGGAAAGGAAGACAGACTAACATTTGCTCTCCTGGGGCCATAAAGCATTCTCACCTCAAGTATTCCAATAGCTGCAGCTGCATAAGAATGAGAATAGCGACATTCATGTCCATAAATCTTGGCTTTTCCAGGCGGAAGATGGAGGCTAGTTCTGTATTTCTTTCAAATTTAAAAACCAAATACTTGCTTCTACTGAGTTGAGAACCTACATGGCAATCCCTAATCCTTGTTTATTTATTATAGTTAAAGTCAGCCTGTCATTCGAAAGAACATCTTTGTCAGACCAGGCTGCTGGTGCAACAGTCCATCACAAGTATGCTGTGGTGCCTGCCAGGTGAGCAGATGGCCGGCTCACTTTCTTAGGAGAAATGGACATGGTTTTCTAGGATCTTTGGTAAGCAGTTGTTGATGCTCCCCTATTTCAGATCAGCTACTATATGACATTGCCAAAATCACATGAGAAGTAATGTGCTTTAAGCAGTTAAAACTCACAAATTTTAATTTTTAAAAGACAATGAATGTATTGGTTGCTAAATCATCACAAACAGGCAAATTGAGTAAGAAAAGCTTCTTTCATGGATGTAAATAACATAAGAGAAAGAAATAGCAATGATCTGTGTCTTTGAAATTGAGCTTGGCAGATGATTCAGATGCTTTGACTTGTAGAGTTGCCCTGTAGATTATCAAAGATTTTACTAGAACACTCAACCAACCAACCAACCAACCAACCAACCAACCAACCAACCAACCAAAGTTCCAAATTGAAGAATGCACTAGAGACTTGAAAATTGTTCTATCTGTGACTCAGGCTCTGTGATGCTCAGGAGATTTGGGTGATATTAGTGTAGAACTTCAGATATCTCCAGTCCTCCCATTGTCCCTAGAACCCTTAACAGCAACATCTCATGGTAAAAGAACACAGAAGCAGGAACAAGTGAAAGAACCAGGAGTCTGGAAACTCCAGTCTAAGTCCTTCATGACTTGATGTCTGACTTTAGACAATCCATTGCTATCCCTCTTCACAGTGACTTCTCTGTAAATTAAAGACAAAATACTAGATGATCTCTTGTCACAGGGAACTCAGTCTCTCAGATATTTGAGAGACATGAACAGAAGAATGATGGAATCAATCTTGATGGTCAAATTTGCATATCCCACTGGGAAGTGAAGTGACCTTGGTCAACAATAAAATATAAGTATATACATACATACATATACATACATTTGTTGTGCATGCACAAATAAACACTTTGTACCTACTAGATATCCAAGATTATGCTATTACTTAGACATAGTCAAACATAATATTAAAAATGAGGCACTTAGTTTCCTGAGTATCAAGAGTTTATATAGTCTAGAGAAATAAACAGAAGGTGAGGTAAAAACATTCAATTGCTTAATATAGTACAACTGTTATAAAAAGTTTCAAGAGAAAAGCACATGGTATTTTGAGAGCACATAGTAAAATTTGGCTAGCAAGGCAAGGTAGATGCTTTGCTGAATTTTATAATAGATTTCCTGATTTTCTAGTAGTCTGTTTTGTCTCATGCACAGTTGTTTTGGGTAAGCCAGAGTGTTCACCAGATCTTCTTTGGAAGGGATCCTTCAGGGCATAGCTCACATTCTAGAACAATGCAAGCATGCTGCAACCACATATACTAAGGACATCTGAGATCAGATGGTTTTATGTTTTGTTATGTAGGTCCTTACCTCTTCTACAAAAGGTGAGTGTGTGGCCTTAAAAGATAAGGCAGCTTCCTTGAGGGTAAAAGCAGGCATATATCCTCTCTATAGTAAAAAAGACAACTCTGTCCCCCACAACACACACCTGGAAAAGCAGCATGGTCATTTAATATTGAAAGACTTAGGTTCCGTAGGTCAGTGTCTCCCATGTGACACAAGTCACTGCACATGCAGGTGCCAGTTGGCCCTCTTCTTGTCAGACAATGGCATGACTGTTAATGGCCTGGCAGGTTAAAGGAGCAGAAAATGCTGAATTAGAAGATTAAAAAGTGTCAGGTGCTAACCTCCCCTGGGAAACCTGCCTTGAGTTCTTCATGCTGGGCTAATACTCCCACTGCATATGGCACTATGCTCTGAAATGTCCCTCTGCCTGAATGCTCAGGCTTGGGGCCAAGGGTCTCTACAAACATCACTGTACCACCTGTTAACTTGTTAGGCCACTTTCCCAGTTTGTGATTCAACAGACGTGCTGTAGTTTCTGCAACTTTGCACTATGTCTTGTCCCCAAGAATGTTCATTTGTTATTAACATTCTTGGAGGGAGTACATTATAAACACACACACACACACACACACACACACACACATATATATGTATATATACATATATGTATGTATATATACATATAACATTTTCATCTTTATTGAGGTTAATATGGCAAAATTACAGACATTTTAGATATACAAAATAGTGATGTGCTACAACTTTACAATGTGAAACAGTCACCACGATCAAATTAAGTGATTCTTGTGTTCCCCATAGTGGAAATTTTTGGTTTAAGAACACTGTGAACCATTGTCCTGGTAAATGCCAAGAATATAATTCAATAGCCTTTTTAAAACAATTTATGTCAGACACTGACGATGTGGCTCAGTGGGTAAGAGAATGTACAGCTCTTCCAGAGCATTCAAGCTCAGTTCCAACCACTCACACATGGTGGCTCACCTCTGCCTGAACTTGGAACTCCAGAGGATTCTACCTTTTATTTTTTCTGGTCTCTGAGTGCACACACACACACAAACACACACACACACACACACACACACACACACACACACACACCACACATACACAGAGAGAGAGAGAGAGAGAGAGAGAGAGAGAGAGAGAGAGAGAGAGGTATGCACATGCACGCACATGCACATACATGCACATGCATGCATGCATGCATGCATGCATGCATGCATGTATGAATGGATAAATGGACACACTAAAAGTAAATTAAAAATTTAAGAATTATTTTTAAATTAGCAGGCAAGATATGTGATTTCAATACTGTGATCTTAACGATATTTACTGTGTTGTGTATTCACCATAGCTTCACCCCAGAACTGAAAGTTTATCCTTTTCAGCAGCATCTTCCCATGTCCTGCAAGTCACTGTTCTCTGGTAACCCTCCTTCTAACTGTATTTCCATTAATTCAACTTTAAGATTTAAGTGTGAGGACAGGAAGTACATGTCTTTATGTATCTGTAATTTCCCTAGCATCATGTGCTTTCAACTCATTCACATTCCTACAGATGTGAATATTTCCTTCTTTTATGATGCTGAATATTATTCCACATTTTCTTTGTGCATCCTTCTCATGGGCATATAGGTACTTGGGTTCCTCCAGCAACTCAGTTGTGGTGATTAGTGATACCAAGGACCACACTTGATGCACAGGCCTAACACCTTTGTTTTATCGTCTAGCTCTTGCTAGTGAGACACTTAAGGGAGATTCTAAAGTACATTTCCTAAAATTAAATTGCTCAAGTCCCACCTGAACCTCACCCCAAATCAGCACATGTCCTGGTGAAGTCCTTGTTTCAGCATGCTTGGCTTCTGCTCTAGCATGTGCTTTGTGAAGCATAGATGTGGCAAACTTGTCTAGATTCCATTTAACCTGTCTGTTTGATGGTCTCTACTGCTAAGCCACAAGTATGAGATGAGGGAGAAAAGAAGTGGAAAGAACAGACCTGTATCACTGGACACGCATTAAACAATCTCCCTACTTCTCTCCCTTCCTCACTCTATGGCAAAGCATAGCTAGTCACATAAGTTAACAAGGGCAAAAGCAAAATAAAAATCCTTTTCTTAATTTGGAGAAATATCCAGCATTGATTTAGTGAGTTTGTCAGTGAGTTGAGGAGCTTGTTTCCTTATTGTCCCTGCATTGCTGTGTAACAAGCTGGCTGTGATGTCTTCGTGGCAGTCTGTCCTGCTTATATTTTCTCATAATACCAAACAATACACAGTAGTTTTAAATATGCAATAACTATTTTTGTAATTGTTGAATCAGTTTATAGAAATTAATTAGTTGTGACATTCTTGATGCTTACGACAAACATAGAACTCAATATCAGAATAGGAGGAAATGTGCAGTTTTTCCTGTAAGATGAGCCAAAAGAGAGCATTATTGATGCATCGCAATATGCGTAAATGAAAAATGTGTCCATTGGGAGTACTTTCAGTTCTTTGAGACAAGTATTCCATAAATTCTATTTTCTTCTTCTCTGGCAAAAGTTGCCTTACCGCTTTGAAGTGCAAGGGTTTTACAGAAAATACAAAAGAGAGTTCAGAAGAAAAGACAAGACTAAGTTGTCTGTGTTACCCGTCTCCTGAAGCTATTGTCACTTGGGTCTTTCTGTTGAGCTGTGAATTGATGGCTGGCAGTGGGAGACTTGTCAGGGTGTGACAGTGATCCTAGTTCACAGAAGCTTAAAAACCTATCAGCCAAAGTGTAGATGATAGGATTACTGTCGCTGTAAGTGTCCTGAATTGGAAATTCCTTTCTTGTATCATTTAGGAAGAACTGATTGTATGGTTTAGAAATCTTTTAACAAGCTTCAGAAAGTCATTTTGTATCATAGTCTCATAATTGGAAAGGAGTTGAAAGGCAATGTAGTTAAAAGCACACTTGATCAAATAACCCCATTAAAAATGGGGTACAGAGCTAAACAAAGAATTCTCAACTGAGGAATGCCGAAGGGCTGAGAAGCACCTGAAAAAATGTTCAACATCCTTAATCACCAGGGAAATTCAAATCAAAACAATTCTGAGATTCCACCTCACACCAGTCAGAATGGCTAGGATCAATAATTCAGGTGACAGCAGATGCTGGCGAGAATGTGGAGAAAGAGGAACACTCCTCCATTGCTGGTAGGGTTACAAGCTTGTACAACCACTCTGAAAATCTGTCTGGCAGTTCCTCAGAAAACTGGGCATAGTACTACAGGTAGATCCAGCAATACCTCTCCTGGGCATATACTCAGAAGATGTTCCAAGTGGTAATAAGGACACATGCTCCACTATGTTCATAGCAACCCTATTTATAATATCCAGAAGCTGGAAAGAACCCAGATGTCCCTCAACAGAGGAATGGATACAGAAAATGTGGTACATTTACACAATGGAGTACTACTCAGCTATTAAAAACATGTACTCAGCTACTCAGCTATTAAAAAAAATTTATGAAATTCTTGGGCAAATGGATGTATCTGGAGGACATCATCCTGAGTGAGGTAACCCAATAACAAAAGAAGTCACTTGATATGCACTCACTGATAAGTGGATATTAGCCCAGGAAACCTAGAATACCCAAGATACAACTTCCAAAACACAAGAAAGTCAAGAAGGAAGACTAAAGTGTGGATACTTCATTCCTCCCTAAAATAAGGAATAAAATATCCATGGAAGGAGTTGAAGAGACAAAGTTTGGAGCTAAGACGAAAGGATGGATCATCCAGAGACTACCCCACCCTGGGGGTCCATCCCATAATCAGCCACCAAACGCAGACACTACTGCATATGCCAGCAAGATTTTGCTGAAAGGAACCTGATATAGCTGTCTCCTGTGAGGCTTTGCCAGCGCCTGGCAAATACAAAAGTGGATGCTCACAGTCATCTATAGGATGGAACACAGAGCCCCCAGTGTAGGAGCTAGAGAAAGCACCCAAGGAGCTGAAGGGATCTGCAACCCTATAGGTGGAACAACAATATGAACTAACCAGTACCCCCAGAGCTCGTGTCTCTAGCTGCATATGTAGCAGAAGATGGCCGACTAGGCCATCATTGGGAAGAGAGGCCCCTTGGTCTTGCAAACTTTATATGCCCCAGTACTGGGGCAACACCAGGGCCAAGAAGTGGGAGTGAGTGGGTAGGGAAGCAGGGTGGGGGAGGGTATAGGGGACTTTTGGTATAGCATTTGAAATGTAAATGAAGAAAATATTTAATAAAAATATATATTTAAAAACAGCACACTTGACCTAGAACTCCCCTCAAATTCTTCCAATCTTGTTTTTTATTGGGTGAGAAGCAGCACATTGTTGCAAAGCAAACCCCCAGGAGATTTGGTGACAATCGTATTCTTGTGTGTGCGCTAAAAGTCCTTCATTTGTTTTGCCAACTGTTAATTTTCTTACCTATATTTTTAATTGATGCATTATTGTAACACTTTGAGTTGGGGCTAGATATGAAAAATATAGCATTGGGAAAATATGGTTTGGTTTTAAAGATTTTGAGGTATAGTTGTTAAAATATATAATACAATACATAAATATTGTTTTGATGGTGTTATATTGAAAATACAGTGGGTATCTTTGCAACCCTGTAGGTGCAACAACATTATGAACTAACCAGTACCCCGGAGCTCTTGTCTCTAGCTGCATATGTATCAAAAGATGGCCTAGTCGGCCATCACTAGAAAGAGAGGCTCATTGGACATGCAAACTTTATATGCCCCAGTACAGGGGAACACCAGGGCCAAAAAATGGGAATGGGTGGGTAGGGAAGTAGGGGGGAGGGTATGGGGGACTTTTGGGATAGCATTGGAAATTTAATTGAGGAAAATGCGTAATAAAAAATATAAAAAAAAAAAAGAAAAAGAAAATACAGTGGGTATCTTTGGAATGATTCCTGAAACAGCTAGGGGAACAGAAGTAGACAATGAAATAAACATAAAATAGACAGAATTTTAATTTCTATTTTATCTTTAGATAAATATCTCTAGCTCACTTAACAGATACAGTGTTTGGTAGGCAGTTTTCACAGTGTTGACCAAAGCTGTGTTATTAGAAACATTGTCATGTTTTATGAGCATAGGCTACATGTATGCTTGTGTGCTGTGAGTGAGGGAAGGGACATTAAGTTAGAGAATTGAAAAATGAAGATGGAGATGAATGGAGGGAGTAGAATTGGAACTATTTGAAAAGACTGACAATAGTAGGCTTTGAAGGAAAAAAGGGGAATTAAATAATACCTGGTACATGTTCAAATCTGTGTTGCTGTTCTTATTTCTCACGTGGCAGAGATGGCAGTCAGTGAACTTGCTGAACTCTTCATTAACAAGCTTCACACTGACCCTACTAATCAAAAGCTTGTTGCATCTACCTTCCCAGCGGGGCTCCTTAGTTGAAGTTTGAGAAGGATCAGCTGGGGCAGAGTCACGGGCAGAGTTGGAATGTGCCAGTTTAGAGGATGTATGTGGTACTTCAGGGAAAGACTGCTCAGAGTGGGTGAAGACAGAGGAAGATTCCAGTATCACGGTGACTTTGACAGGCTTGTGTAAGATTCGGTTGAATAGTGCATCATGTCTGACTGAATCAGCCATCACCAGAAGGGATAACGCAGTGGCGGGCCAGGACGGCAGAGTAGCCAAGAATAGAATCACACCAGCAGCCAATGTTTTGATATGAATGTTCGATTCCTAGTCATTAAAATATAATTTTCAAGCAGGTTTTCCTAAATTTGTATCATTTAAGACTGTCTCTTGTGAGACTATGCTGGGGCCTAGCAAACACAGATGTGGATGCTCACAGTCAGCTATTGGATGGATCACAGGGCTCCCAATGGAGGAGCTAGAGAAAGTACCCAAGGAGCTAAAGGGAACTGCAACCCTATAGGTGGAACAACAATATGAACTAACCAGTACTCCGGAGCTCTTGACTCTAGCTGCATATGTATCAAAAGATGGCCTAGTCGGCTATCACTGGAAAGAGAGGCCCATTGGACTTGCAAACTTTATATGCCCCAGTACAGGGGAACCCCAGGGCCAAAAAGTGGGAATGGGTGGGTAGTGGGTGGGGGGAGGGTATAGGGGGCTTTTGGGATAGCATTGGAAATGTAATTGAGGAAAATATGTAATAAAAATATAAACAAAAAAGAATGTCTCTGAGGTAAACATAACATTGGACAAAGACATTCCCTAGCAATCTCCCCTGCTTCATCTCCATGCTTCTCCTCCTCTCAGGATGAATGTATCTCCTGCCTGAACCCAAAGCTGTTCTTAAGAGAGGCTTTATCAAAGGGAAGGCATTTGAGTCAACACCAAACACATCAGATCCCAGGTCTCCTGAGATCCAGCACTTTCACATCACATTCCTTCTTCTGGAACTCCAGGCAACGTGGGGAAGGTCAGGCTGATGAGATGAAGCACTTCCACCAGCATCTCAGCTGAGATCTGTGCTGACAGCCAGCTCAATGTCAGGTATGTTAAGTGTTTCATCTTGTACATTTCATACAATCAAGGGTAGCATGACCACAGCTTAAGATATCACCAACAACTAGAGCTGCCCAGCAGGAGTGAGTTAAGTCAGGCCCTGATATTTGATAACCAGTTGCAAATTTAGACAATTAATTGTTGGGGCAGGGTTGTTACACACAATAAATAACATGAATCTTATATCCCTCAAGGATCTGTTCTTTTTCTTTTTTCTGTTTTTAATGTGGTTGATTGAATGCAGATCTTTTTTTTTTTCAGAAAATAAAATGCATATATATATACATATATATATATATATATACACATATATATGTCATTGCATGATATATGAAGAGAAAAAGCAATTTAACTGAATTAGCCATATTAATTACATATAATCACAAGCATAAATGTCTGGGAACCATTTTAGAATATCCCATTTAACCCCAAAGGCTTACACCCTCTCTTCACTCATCATTGCTTTAGTTTAGTGTTTCCATTTGTTATCTAGAGCACGCTCATATCTTTGCTGGATGAGCCAGCTTGTCAATGCCACCAGACTTATCTTCCTTAAAAATTACTTGAACAAATATTTTAATATGGTGTCATAAAAATACATATAGACTAAATTCACTCCTATTTGGTTATGCTTTTCATAAGAGCAAGCCTCTGTTTTATTATTTGAGTTTATCCTAAGTGTCCTATTCTACTTGCCTCTAAGAACTTTGTTGTCCTCACTGGGTTTCTAGTTCTGCTGTGCTGGTTGATCCATGTCTCCCATTTTAAGAATCCATTCCCCTATTCTGTTTTTCTCTGGGTGGTATTACTCTCCCCACTCCTGCCCTATACTCCATTCTTCTCTGGTAACTTCATTCACCCTTCAAGGTTCATGACAAATACTTTATGCTAGGCTGTGAATTTTAATACCTCCACCTAGAAGATTCTTTCCAATCTCTTTTTGATGTTAACCTTTAAAACCAATTGGAGACATCTTACCAGGAATATACTATGTGGCATAATGAATATATGAAGTATTTCTTATCCATAAAACAATTGCAAGCAAAAAAAAAAAAAAACCTTGAAGTATTGTTAGTGTCCTATTCCATAGATAAGAAAAACGTTCTGAGGTGTTGTACAACATACACAAGATGTGTGCAGTTAATTTGCAGATCCATAATTCTAGGCCAGATTCATCTAACCCAAACTGCTAAAACCCTAAACACACAATGATGTCATGTGTATTTTTTGTATTGTCTGTACCATTTTTTTATTGTTTTTTAATTGTTTTTGTATTGTTTGTACCATTTTAGTCATGAAAGAATTGTCATCTCATAGAATCCTTGAGAGATGGTGTGCTCATTGTCCTGGCACTTAGCAGGGTGCCAACTACTTCTTTGCTAAGTGACTTGCTGATCAAGTACAATATAGTCTAATTCAAGATAGTGAGGCATCTCATTTTAAAGCACTTCATATGTGCCTGGTATCATTTGAGACGCCAAAGGGGAGATGGTAAATTGATGCTGCAATATTTCCTGCCTTAATGCTTATAATAAATCTGGAAAGGGAAGATAGGCATTGCTCCTGTGCCACCAGCATGGACAGTGTTAAATCATTGCATTGCAGCAAGGCTTCTTCTTCTTCTTCTTTTTTTTTTTCTTGTGGTCTCTATATAAGCATTTCTCTTGTACAATTTCAATTCCTTCCATGTTCATGGGGACCAGTGTTCCCAACATTGACACACAATGTGACAGCAGATGTTGTTCAAGGAAGGTGGGGATAGAAGCACTTACTGTGCAGGGTAGAGTCTAATAATAAGTTGCTTATTAATCTGCTGCTACTCATGGCATTAGCATTCTCGATTCACTCACTGTTTTGGCAAGTAGCACACTATTTCTAGGGAAGAAGAAACAGATTCTTTCTATTTCACACTTCTCTCTGCCCTAGTGTTATCCTTCCATACTCTCTACTACTACACCAGTATGTATATGAGCAGTGGAAGTTTGGCCAGTGAAGGGATTATGTGGTAAACTTCTCATTGTAAGAAGGAAAAGTTCTACAGAGTGAGTTCCAGGACAGCCAGGGCTACACAGAGAAACTCTTTCTCAAAAAAAAAAAAAAAAAAAAAAAAAGAAGAAGAAGAAGGAAAAGTTCCTTTGAGGTAGGAAATAGAAACGTTGAAAGCAGCAATATCTCAGGGGAGGGGTTCTCTACTCTCATTTATTTACTCCATAGATTGTGCTAATCACAATAAAAACACAAAGAAAGGCATGGATTTTTACCTTAAGAATAACACTCACCAACAACATTTTGATATGGTTTCAGCATGACACCCTAAACCCCACAGAGGATCCACATGCCCAACTCCTGCTTGGATACATAACAGTATTTTTGGTCACGGCAAAAGATGTCTGTCCCTCTTCCTGACCTATTTATACCCTGACCATTACCCTGATTTCTCTTTGGCCATATCTCTTCTCTCCCTCAGATTTGAGCAAAGTTTAACCTTTCAGTGGTTTGTAGTACCTTGTAGCCTGTCTTGCCTCAATCCTTAATATATTGCTGGGTCTCAAGGATTTATATGCAAAGTATACTTACACTAACCTTTAAGATCAGTCTCAAGAGTGATTATAGGTTAAGTGCTGAGTTTGTGTTCACCAAGAATCTTTAGTTGCTGGGGCACTGGTTAGTAGGGTGATGGAGCCAGGAAGTGTGGAAATTTGGGGAGATGGGCAAGATAGAAGATCTTTAATTCCCTAAAGTCATTATCTCAGAAGATAGTTCTCATGAGAACACAGCTTCCCCAACCACAGAAATGAAATGTTATACTCACTGTGTATTTGAGTCTTCACAGCTATAAGCTAGTTTTTTTTTATAAAAGTTAGTCGCCCCCGATATTTTGTTTCAGTGCCAAAAAGTTGACTAAAGGAAGTACTATAACTTCTTGTAATCCTTTTCCAACATTCCATGATAATCCAGTCCTTTCTTCCTCTCTATCAATTAGTTATTGCAGAAATAACCATCAGTTTATAGTATAATTACTTTAATCTATGCTCCCATTTAAGAGTAATCCTTTAGAGCAGAAGCCTGTTTATTTTATTTTGTTGTGACCCATGTGTAAAAGATGTCATTAAGTTTTCTGTTCAACTAAAGGTAAAAATATTCAGTTCTCTAATTCAACAGCTATGAGGGTTATGATTTCAGATCCTCTGAGTTGATAGCCAAGATTAAATACTTAATTGTATGTATAATATTAGAAAAGTCAAATGTTCTAGAAGCTTCTATGACAATGTTTCCTCTCAGTCCTTTGTCTCTGTGTCTCTTACTGAAGGTACAAAGCTCTGGTTCAGATCCTGGACTGTCTAACCTTAGTCACCATCTGCTCTCTGGGAGCTCTTGTACAGAACTTGAAGGTGTCACAGAAAGCATTCAGTTATCCAAGAATCACAGAGGGACCCTCCACACATTGACATAGGAATCACACAAGAAAAAGGAGTTCGAGGCCAGCCTGGCCTACAAAGTGAGTTCCAGGACAGCCAGGGCTATACAGAAAAACCCTGTCTTGAAAAAACAAAAACAACAAAAACAAAACAACAACAACAACAACAAAAAAAGAATTTGCAGAAGGTGAGAAGGAAGAGTTTTGTTTTGTTTACTGGCCACAGACTTAACAGATTTACAGCATGAAAACTTGAGAGGGACTGTGGTTGTGGTTATTGACTAATGTGAATGTGATAAGTGTCACTACAGCACATACTTAGAATGGTTAAAATCATCTGTTTTATGTTATATGCACTTCAAAACTTCAAAAAATATTTAAGTACAGTCAAATAAAGAAAATGCAAATGGGAAAGAAGGTCACAGTGCCCAGAAGACTGTTAATTCCTTGTAGCAGGACGCAAAAGACCCCACCTACAGCATTGCTTGCTTTAATGGGACTGTACTGAGGCAGCATCTGGGTCTGGCCACTTTGCCCCTCACAGGCTGTAACATTAGATTACTGCAGGTTAATTTTTTGCTTCAATTCTCCTTCCATACTTTTTGTATTTTTTCTGTTTTTTTTCTTTAGTTTTCAGGTTTTTAAACACCTTTTAAAAGTAAATCCCCATTTAGCTTAAAAGACCAGAGAGTCTTTTTTATATCTAACAACAATCTTGAGGTATTGAAACAATCTCCAGTGAAACAGCATGGTAGAATTTGTAGGGGGAGAGAAAAATAGCTAAAACAAGCCTGGGAACCTTTGTGAACTTGAACCATCCTTTGTAGAATTTCTCCAACACATCTATATACCTTAGGTTGTTCCTTGAAATATCTACAATTTTGTTGAAGTTAATTATATAAATTATTCTTCAAGATTTCTAATCTTTCAATGTTTTCATTTCCTCATCTTTTCCCTTATACTCCCTACAATTCTTTTCTGATATTTCCACCAGCTTAATAATACAATACATAAAAGTAACAGCATTGTTGGCAGTGCTTTCTTTACCCATCATTCCTGCTGGAGGAGAGAGAATATCCTAAACATCTGTATGTTTGTAGAACGTAGGAAGTTTCTGGAATGAATAGATTAGTAGTAGAAAGCTTAATGAATGGATGGATGAGTTGTTGAGTGTAGTCAATTTGGAATGAAGAATCTACTTGATTCTCTTCACTCTTACTGATTTCCGTTCCCCCTCAAGCTTTCTGGGCTACAGACATTCTTTTTGAAGTCTCATTTCCACAGTCAACATTTGCACCATGGATAATAAATTAGCATCACTTTGAAAACAAAAAATGATTTCATTTTGCACTTGGAATGTGGTCTATGAATTAAAAAGGGCAGTAGTGCTACACTCCCTGAGGCCTGGAAAGTCTGTTGGTGTTTTATTAGGTAACGATTTCTGTTTTTCCTGGATTTACAAGTTCCTCCTTTGTCCCTGGGAGCCTGAACAAATACCAAGAGGAAATCAGACTATGTCTTGCTACCTGGAGACCATGTAACACCCAAAGCAAGAGGCATCAACTACTGAAATTAGAGGCACCTGTTATTGTGACTCAGAGAATGGATTTCTCAAAGGGAAAATGTAAGCAATCCAAGGTCAGTGTGCATGGTGTGGCTAAAAGCAGTCCTACCATAGTCACTTTCTATTAGCTTTTCTGGTTATGGCAAAGTCCTAAGTAAGAGAAATGGAAAATTCACTTGTCCTGATAATGATGATCTGGCGCATATGCATTTTATAAAGTAGACCATTTGGGGTTGTCATTTTAATAACTGTGTTAGATTCAGGGGAGCTGCAATCATTTTTAGAAAATAAAAGACCTTTGAGCTGCAGTCTCTATCTTATTATCTCTAAAAGTGTCATCTGTGAATTCTTAGTATTATGCTGTATCCTGGGATAGGATACAGCAGTCACAGAATTAATCCAAGAGCTGGGAGAATTGGGTGACATGTCTCTCTACACTTAATCCACAGAAGACTGTAGTTAATACTTCTGAGATTCTGTTCCTGGCCTGCTTATCAAAGATGCTGATAGGAATCCTAGGTGGCTGCTCATTCTATGCTATTCTGTGCCACAGAAGACACAAATCCGCTGAGCATTTGTGTAACAGAAGGACACAGTCAAGTGGAAAAGACCAAAATGGTGTCTTTGTTAGGGTTTCAAGTCCTGCAATGAAACACCATGACCACAATGCAAACTGGTGAGAGGAGTGCTTACTTGGCTTACATTTCCTCATTCTAGAGCATTATAGAAGGAAGTCAGGACAGAAACTCAAACAGGGCAGAAACTAGAGGCAGGAACTAATTCAGAGGCCATGGATGAGTGTTGTTTACTGACTTGCTCTTCAAGGCTTGCTTAGCCTGCTTTCTTATGGAACCCAGGACCACATGTCCAGGAATGGAACCACCTACAATAGACTGGACCCATCCCTCATAAAGTCATTAATTAGTAAATCTCTTCATAGAGGAAAGTTGTGGAGTCATTTTCTCAACTGAGGCTCCCTCTTCATAAAAGGCTCTAGAGTATCTCAAGTGAACAGAAAACTAACAGTACAAATGGGGAACAAGATTACCTATTGTTCCCCATCCTTTTCAATAAACTGTCTAGCAACCTCTAAGAATCCATTAAAGCCTTCTCATTTGGCCGTGGAAACTGAGGAGCTGTTGAAAACATCTAAGCTCAGGTCACAGGCAGACTTTGACTCTAATCTTTCCAGAGGCTATCTTTTGTGACCCTTTACATTTCCATTCCAAACCTGCAGATGGAGTCCTCACAACTTAATGAGGTTCTGGCTGAGGGTGAAGAGGTAGATGAAATAACAAGGTAGAACTGACTAAATTGAGGACCTTTTCGTTCTCTTTCCCTTTCTTTCCATACTGCAGTGGGGGCATGAGATTGAGAAGTTGAGTAAACTCTCGTGCTCATGCTCTCTGTTTTCTATCCATTAGCTCAGTTTGTTTTAACTATAACTAAGAATTGGGGAAATAAAGAAATACCCTGCAGAATTAAAAGTTGTGGCAAAAGATTATTCTCCTTCCAATTCTTTGATATATTAGAAAATTCCAGCTCAACAATGGGTTGGGGACCAGATGTATGAACTCTTCTGAAGGAGCTCCACTTGCCCTGCTGAAGGTGCTCATCTCATCCTGATTAAACATATTCCGAGGCAGAGGAGTTCCCCTACTTTAAAAGAGATTGCTTCAAAACAACAACATAAACAATAGGAGATTTTTTGGTGACTTGTGGCAGAACCTGATTTTGTTTTCATCTTTCTGTTGGCTAATAGGTGATTTTATAGTTGACTGGATTAAGAATCATTTGGAATCTAGCCTTGAAGACTTTTCTAGGGGTTAATTGACAAAAAAAATTCCCAAAACAACAACAACAACAAACCACTTAATATATATGGCGTCATTCTATGCCCTTGGTTCACAGGCTGAATTACCAGTGGAAAGGGAGAAAGTCAACTGAGCACCAAGATTCACATCTCTGCTACCTGACTCTGGCCATCATGTGCCCAGAGATATGCTTCAGCCACCACATCTACGGACAGCATTGCCAACTAATGTACCTTCTCCACCATGACGTTCTCCAACCTTAGGCCAGAATAAACCCTCTCTTGCCCAAAGTTGTTTCTTGTGGGATAGCTTGTCATGTCAATAAGAAAAACAGCTAATGGAATCTTCTTATGAAAAGTCTTGGTGAAGAAATTCCAAGTATGATAGACTACTCACTCACTTGCCGGAAGAGTCTAGGGCTGAGCTGTGCTATGCTGCTCCTATGGCCTGCAGTTCAGTGTAGTGATTAGGAGCACTGCTGTTCTTCCACTCAGACTGGGGTTTTAACCTGGTCCTAGTATTTCCTATCAGGACAACAGTAGCCAGTGTATATGTCTTTTCTGTTGCTGTGATAAGTTATCAGGACCAAAGGGCAACTTAAGGAGAAAAGATTTTTATTTTGCCTTATGGCTCCAGAGGGAAAGTCCGTAATGGCCAGAGAAGCATGACAACATGCAGTAAGAGCTGATACACCTCCACTGTGCATAGGGAAAAAGAGAGAGTGAGCTGAAAGTGCAGTGAGCTCATATTCAGAGCTCATCTCCATTGGTGTCCTTCCTCCAGCATGGTTGTACCCCCTAAAGGTTCTCTAAGCTCCCCAGCAACAGCACCAACAGGTCACCAAGTCAGTGTTCAATTGCACGCTTCCATGGAGTACATTTCTCATTTAGACTACCACAGCCATACTGTTTAAGTGGTCAGGTTCATATCTCTTTTGGTTTAATGTGCAAAATGAAGCAATATTATACCCACCTCAAACAGCTCTTGGGAAGATGTCAGAATGCATTTCACTTTCTTGCTATAATGGGTGTCTCATAGAAAACTTTCAGAGATACTTGTCTAATTATTGTCATTTTAGCTGATTTTCTAGGATTGGTTTCCTGCTTTTGAACAAGGCTTGACTTCTTCAGGTTCCTCTAGCTACAGAGAAGAAATGTAAGGGTTGTTATTCATTTGTTAGCATCTCACTGTACATTATAAAATTGCCATTCTTTTTGAAATGTTCTATTTCACTGGTCTTAATAATTTCAATCCACATATGAGGTAATACCTATAGTAATATCTATTGACACATGTTGGATTTCTGAGTTTATCTGGGTCAGGTCCTTATCTGTACTCAATATAGTATGAAAATCACCTTTGATGAACTGGAAGCCAGTTGTCTGACAATGCATGCCTGTATCCAAAATGTCTACAGGTACTATCAAGGAACATTTTAGATGGAGTAAGTATAATCCTACCTGGGATTAAAAAATGTTTCCTAAATATTATCATATACCAAAGCTACCCAGAGGCTTTGTGAAAGGTCAGAGGTGTGTGTGTGTGTGTGTGTGTTCATGCATTTGCATTCTTCTGAGACATGCATGCACATTAATGTGGATAACTAGAGGTTGATGTGTGTCTTCCTCAATTGCTCTACACTATTTTTTTTAGAACAGAGTCTTTTGTTAAAACTTGAATTTACCTATTTGGTCAGACTGACTGGGCAGCACACCCTTTCCTGGGATGTTATTAGAGACATTCAGAGTTGTGCATGGCTTTTTTATGGGGTCCTGATTAACAGGAACAATGGGCCCACCTCTCTGTAAATTCGGGGGATCATGCAACCTCAAAAAGCATCTCTTGCAGTTAAACCTAATTGAGGACTGCCTGAGAGACCAAGAATTGCTGGTGCAGACAATGCCAGCCAATTGGAAACTGTTGTTTAGAAGAGATGCTTTCTTGGGACCAATGGGACACAGGTAGAGGATATTAAAGGAGTTTGCAGCAGTGCTCAGATGAGCTTGCTGCTGTGTTGACTTTATGCCACCTCACCTCCAACCCCCAAGGGCAGATAGGGTTGGGCAGGGAGTAATCCAGGGCACAGACAATAGTCCTGGAGATCAAACTTAGGTCTTCATGCTTGCATAGCTGTAGCCTCCCTCAGCCCTGAAGCAGGCTGATCCAGACTTTGACCTTGCTGCCACTAAGAAGGAGTTTACCTAGGGTGAAGCCTTCCCGACCTAGATGGCTCTTTTGTTCTGTCACCTGCCACTGCTCTCTCCAAGACACTGCTACCTGCTGAGAAGCCCCAGAGACATTCTCTTAACATCCTATTCTGCAGTAGCCTACAGGCTGGCTCCAGACACCAAGAATAGACTGGCAGGGGATGGGCCTCCCCCTTGTAAGCACACTCTCTTAGTAAACTGGCGGGCCTTGAACAGAATCATGTCTTGGTCTCCATTAATCTCTTGCCATCTAAGTCTCTTTCAGCCCCAGTCTGCCTCCCAGGTGTACCTGGTTCAAGTAGGCCGCAGGCCGGCATACAACACATAGCAATTACTTTATTGACTGTGCCATCTCCCCAATCCTACAAGCTTGGTTTCTGGACCCATTCCCCTTCAGAATTTCAGAGGGGTGGGTACCAATTATTTATTGTTACTTTTCAACATATTTTCAAATGATATTAATACCTTAGGACTTTTGATAATCACTGCTTTGAAATGGCACAGAACATTCACAGTCAAGGACAGTTTTTAAACTGTGAAAACATCTATAGTGTATCTGCATTGCTTTGGTGCCATGCTGGGTTTTGGATACGCAAGAATAAGCAATTACTAAAAGACTGATAAATAAACCCAGGTGCCAACACTGTCAAAAATTAAATTGGCAAGACAATTAAGCTGTTCTATTTGGCTTGTGTCTCCTCTTAGGAAGAATATATTTATATATGAATTCAGCCACTCTGAGTAGCTTCTTGGGAAATTACAATGTTAAGCCCAGGGGTGTTAAGAAGTAGTAATGAGTAGGACTGCGGTGGAAAAGGATGCTGTGTCTCTTCCTACTTCTCTGACCTTTAATGATTGTTCCTCAAAGATGAAGTTTCAGGTTTATTAGCTATGTTGGGTTCCTTTTGTAAAACCTTTCTGAAAAAAAAAAAAGGTTTTCTGTGTGTGGTTTTACTTCCAGGCACTACATTTTACATTTTCTTTCCGTACACTGGAATGAAGATGGTAACATGAGATTGGCTTCTTTAGGACACTTCTTTTATTTTGACTTTTAACAATGAGAAGAGGAAGGTCTTTGTTGCCTTTAAGGCTGTAATAAATGTTTTAAACATTTCTCATCATAAATTTACACTGGATTTCATTGCAAACAAGCTTAGTCCTTTGTAGCATCCTATCTTGTTTAACTACTATACCATGAAGTAGGATTTGTGATTTGTTTGTTCTGACTCTCTATCTCTCTGTCTCTTTTTCACTCTGTCTCTCTGTCTCTTCCCCCCGCCCCCTCTGTGTTTGATGAATGTAGGCTATGGTATACATTCAGAGATTAGACACCTTTGTGGAAGTTCTGTCCTTCCACCTTTTGTGGATTCTGGAAATGGAACTCAGTAGGTTTACATTCCAGGTAACTTTACCTATGTGTGTAGCTATCTTGCTCATCCCAGTTTTCCTTTTTATTATGAGTACTTATGATTAAACCGAGGGCTTCATGCTGTACAAATGCTATACCACAAAGTTATATTCCTAGCTTTTAGAAGAGTGGTTTTTAAGGCAGTAGTTCTCGACCTTCCTAATGCTGTGGCCATTTAATACAGTTTCTCATATAATTGTGACCCTCAATCATAAAAGTATTCGTGTTACTACCTCATAACTGCAATTTTGCTACTGTTATAGATTGTATTATAAATATTTGTGTTTTTCAATAGTCTTAGGTGGCCACTGTGAAAGGGTCATTTGACCCTCAAAAATGTCAGGACGCACAAGTTAAGAACCACTGTTTTAAGGGCTGGAGAAATGACTTAGTGGTTGAGAGAATTTTCTGATTTTCCAGAGAACTAGAATTGGGTTCTTCATATCCTCATTAGGCAGCTCACAGTTACCTGTAACTTCACCTTTGGGGAATAAAACACATTTTTCCAGCCTCCATGGGCACCTTCACACAGATGGCACACATACACACATTTACACATTAATAAAAAGGAAAAGGAATATTTCTAAAAATTTAAAATTTAAAACTAGAATAAAAATGAAGAATAATTTTGTTTGAAGCACCAATGAACTGAGTAGAATTTAGAATGTACCCCAGTGTGCATAAATAAATATTCAGTGGTATTCTTTATCATAACTGATAAGCAACATTAACACATCATTTATACCCAAGAGCCATGGTTTATAATAGTGTTGTATATCCTGTGGATTTTGATGCATGTACACTGCCACATAACTGCTATTAGTTTATTATGTAGAATAATTTCTCTTCTCTAAAATGCTTATGTTCTCAGATCATTCATCCACTTGTATTGCTAACTCCTGGCCACCAAGATCTTACTTTCACTATAGTTTTTCTTTCCTTTCTATAAATTATATAATAAAAATTATCACTATTAATTCTTATATGTCATGTGATTTTAAAATGATGTGGCTTAACTGAAGTGCCCAAGTGAGGATGCCTCAGTCCCACTTGGGAGAGAAAAGAAAGCAATCACAAGTAGGGAGGGAGAGAGGGACTTGGGAGGGAAAGTGGGGGGGGGGTGGAGAGGGGAACCTGATCTGGTATTGGGTGAGGGAAAAAGACTGAAGCCCTGAAGTCCTGCAGAAAGAATGTTAACAGGCAACCTCAGGAAATAGGAGGTTTGGGGGGGGGGATCCCCCAGGATGCACCAGAGACCTGGGAGGTAGGAAACTCCCAGGACTCAATGGCAGGGACCTTAGATGAAATGCCTGACAGTAGGGAGAGGGAACTTATAGAGCCTACCTCCAGCAGGAAGACAGGACATACAGTGAGGGATGGGTTCCCATCCCACAGTCACATCTCTGACCCATAATTTTTCCTGTCTGAAAGAATTATAGGGATGGAAATGGAGAGGAGCCTGATGAAAAGAAGGTCCAGCAATAGGCCCAAAGGGGGATCCAGCTCAAGACCTGACACTATTACTGAGGCTATAGAGCACTCACAAAAAGGGATCTATCATGACTGCCCTCCAAAGGATCCAACAAGTAGCTGAAAGAATCAGATGCAGATATTTGCACCCAACCAATGGACAGAAGCAGCTGACCCCTGTTGTTGAATTAGGGAAGGCTGAAAGAAACTGAGTAGAAGGGCAATCCCGTAGGAGGACCAGCAGTCTCATTTAATCTGGATCTCTGAGATCTCTCAAATACTGGACCACCAAACAGCATGCACCACCTGACTGGAGGCCTTCAACACACATACAGTAGCGGACTTCCCAGTCTGTGTTCATTCAGAGATGACGCACCTAACCCTCAAGAGGCCCCAGGGAGTTTAGAGGTCAGGTGGGATGGAGGTGGGGTGGGGGCATATATGTGGAGATGGGATGGGGTGGTGTGGGGAGGAGGTGTGGGATGTGGAGCAGTCAAAGGGTAGATGGGGGGTGTTGGATGGAGTGTAAAAAATGAATTAAAAATAAAATTAAATTTAAAAAATAAAAGAAAATGATGTGGCTTGCATAAGGAACTATGTCAGACCTATTTTTATTGCTTCAGACAAATAGCACCTCCAGAATAATGGATCCATATGGGGAAAAGGTCGTTTCTCTCTAGGTCACATTCTGAAGCAAATTAACATGGTGTCAACTTCTTGTACTCTGGTGAAAACAGCTCTAGATGCTGTATAACATGGAGAACACTCCCTTTGCTGTAGCCTCTTATGTAATCAGAGAAGGGATATCACAGGGATACTGGATGCTTCAGTAATGGGTTAAAACCTTCACAGAAGCCATCTGTGTTCCATTCCTGTGAGGAGCTTACAGCACAACAGATGCTGTTGGTATTAGATTGAAATTTGAGAAAGGAGGGATACTTGATAGTGAGTGTGTACTTTCTTCATCAATTTGAGAAACATGACTGAAGCAACTTAAGAGAAGAAAGTTTCTTCTAGGTTGTGGTGTAAGAGGAGGTGGATGTCAGTTTTCTGTGAAGGCATACTGGCAGGAATGTGAGGTAGCTGGGCACATTGTATCTTCAGTCCTGATCCAGGGAGCATAAAATGCTGGTGGTCAACTGGGTGCTTCACTTTGTCTTTAGTTTGTCTGGGAAGCCATTTTGTGAGATTTATTTCCCACATCTGTAAGAGGTCTCCTTTCCTCAGTTAAATGTGTGTAGAAATACCTTCCCAGATACCTCTGTGATTTCAAACAAGTAAAGTTGACAATAAATATTAACTACACAAATCTTGTCAACTCACTATGTAAATGTATTACTTTTGATGACAGCATTTCATTCCTGTCCCTCAGAGGTTCAGGAAACTTTAATAAAGCAAAATGTACTCACTCCAATTTCAAAATTTTCCATAGTTAAAGAACGAACAATCCTCAAAGGGACTGTGTCTACAGAGGCTGGTTGGCTGACTAGAGCTGCATTATTATGGGGATATTGGAACATTGCTGCTCTTGGGGCTAGTTACTTTATCTTGGGCTAGTTCTTGCCTTTTGGACCAGTCTTTGACTGTGTTTCTGTTTCTAAACTATTGTCTTATTACAAATAGGTAGAATCCTTTTAGATTCTATTAATTTGGCAGACCTCTCTAGCTTCTACCAACTCAAAATCGAAGAATGTCATCAGATAGCACCTTTGACCTATAGCTAAACTTCCCCCAGCTTGCCATAATTTATCTCCTGGATGTACCCACCAATTCAGTTTTAAACTTGCTTTCTTCATTCTGTAAGATTATAAAGACTTCATGAAATAACTTCTATGTTGGAACATGGAATCTGGAGTAATCTAAATCTGTGTTCCAGACCATGGGAAATCAAAATGGCTTCAGAATAAATTATTTTTCATTCCTTTTAAGGTGAGAATTTGGGGTTTTTGTGTTAGCAATTATGGTGACACAACTTGGGTCTCCAAGAATAAGCCAGCCACTTTTTACTGGAATAATCATGTCCGTCAATCAAGTACCTCATATTTGTTTTTCCACATCCTGCCAAATCTAGCCCAGCTTGCAGAGCACTGGCTTAGTCTGGCCACCTGTACCTTGCAATAGTTAACTTCTAGGCTTATACAGTGTCCCAAATCCTTTGCCCTGACCCACTGGGGGGAGAAAAGACGTTTCATTCATTGTTGGGACTGTAAACACTATAAAAATCATAGTGGAGAATTCTCAAAATCATTAAAAAATATAAATCTCCCATATGATACACCTAAACCAGTCTTCTGCATATTCCCAAATGATTCAACATGTTTTCTTTTTTTTAAATTTTTATATTTTTTATTACGTATTTTCCTCAATTACATTTCCAATGCTATCCCAAAAGTCCCCCATACCCTCCCCCCCACTCCCCTACCCACCAGTTCCCACTCTTTGGCCCTGGCGTTCTTCTGTACTGGGGTATATAAAGTTTGCAAGTCCAATGGGCCTCTCTTTCCAGTAATGGCCGAATAGGCCATCTTTTGATGCATATGCTGCTAGACTCAAGAGCTCGGGGATACTTGATCACTCGCCAGGCATTGGTGGCTCACGCCTTTAATCCCAGCACTTGGGAAGCAGAGGCAGGCAGTTTGATGCCAGCATGGTCTACAGAGTGTGTTCTAGGACAGCCAGGGTTACACGGAGAAACCCTGTCTTGCTACTCTATTTACAAAATCTAGGAAATGGGAAAAAAATTAAATTTCTTACAACCAAATGAATGATGAATGAAATCATGATACATATATATTATAAAATACTGTTCAGTGGTAAAGAAAAAAAATGAGATCAAGAGCTTTACATGTAGTTGAATAGAACTAGAAAAGATCATATCATAAAAAGTGAGATAACTTAGACACAGAAAGTCAAATGTCACATGTTCTTACTTACTTAGTATTCTTAGCTTCAAATGGTCAACTGTGAGTCTACTTCAGTTACTTCAGAAAACAGGAGAGAAAAATAGGGCCACTGCCAGTATAGAGAGATTGCCAGCAATGGAGAGGGGAATTCAGAATACAATCGGGATCTGATCTGGGAAAGGGGAAAGGGGGGTTTAGAGAGGGTATGGGACGTAAAAACAGAAGAAGATGGAAAGAGAGCAAATGGGAATAGCAGAGGATAAGTTACCTGATAGGTGAAGTGGGAAAATGAAGGTCTCTTAGGGAAGGGGGCTAAGGTAAGTAAAGGAGAAGGGAAGTAGGTAAAATATCAATGTGTATGGCTGAAAAAAGCCACCAAGGACTAATGCACGCAATTCTATGTGTAAATAGTTTTAATGAACTTTTCCCATATGGGCTGATAGTGCTTTCTCTAAGTGCCAAAGACCACCTAAGCCCTCTTTTGAGTTGTTGACAAGGATTGTCTAAGAGAGTCCAAAATCTTATTTTTGTTGCCCTTGGTTACCATGCCCCACCTCCCAGAGGCAGAACACAAATCCCCATTTCTTATGAAACCACACACTTCATAAATATGGTCCAAAGCCCCCTGAATTGAATTGGCCTAATGACCTCTAACTGAGGATTAGCTTCATTGTATGAGAAAGAGCTATGCAAATTTCACAAACAGATGCTTTATACCAATCAAAATGATGAGTTGTGGCCGGGCATGGTGGCACACGCCTTTAATCCCAGCACTTGGGAGGCAGAGGCAGGCGGATTTCTGAGTTCGAGGCCAGCCTGGTCTACAGAGTGAGCTCCAGGACAGCCAGGGCTACACAAAACCCTGTCTTGAAACACCAAAAAAAAAAAAAAAAAAAAAAATCGCTTTGTCAGACTCTGTCAAACTCTAGACCCTTGCGGGGCATGGTAGCGCATGCCTTTAATCCCAGCATTCGGGAGGCAGAGACAGGCAGATTTGTGAGTTCGAGACCAGCCTCCAGGACAGCCAGGGATACACAGAGAAACCCTGTCTCGAAAAACCAAAACAAAAACCAAAAAAAAAAAAAAAAAAAAGATACAGTCTACAAAACATGCCTATGTCTAAGGCTCAGGAAACACTGAGGAAGGAGAGGTGGAAAGACTGTAAGAGGAATAAAGAGCTATGTTATGAGCGTTTAAGGATATTTGACCACTACTATCTTTTTAAAGACAAGCAAGCAAGCAAACAAACAAACAAACAAACATGGTTTTCAAGACACTTAGTTTGTCCAGGTCTATGCAAGAAAATATGCTAATTTTTAATTGTCACTTTAAAAAGCCTACTTTGAGGTCTACACAGACATCTTCGTCTTTAGAGACCATCTTCATGAATTACAGCATAAAAACATAATTTTAAAAATATCCATCTTTGCCTAGTTAAAAAGTAATAAGGATCAATTCAGAAATGCCTGTTCTGGATGCCTTATTCTTCTTTGGAAGCCTCATTAATACTAATAAAAAGTAAATGCTTTTCTAGCAAAGACCACACTAAGGTACATGTTACAATAACTTGAATCCTTAATGAGTAATTAAGTTAAGAAAACAAAAATGATTAATGTAATTACCTGCGTTTATAACTGTTTGATATCTAAGACACCATATGTTTGTGTGCTCTACCTATAGCCTCCTGAGCTTTCATTGAATTTTAGCTCATTAAAATTGTTTTCTAAAAATTTTAAATAACAATAATAATGTTAAGATTAAAGTGTGCCTTAGAAGCTTGTTTAAAAAATAAATATGGTTGTAACTAAGTTAAAAATAATACAAAGGTTATGAAAAATTTCAAGGTTAATTCAATACACTGAGATAAAATTATGTTTGATTTTCTACAATAGTATTTTAATCATTTATTTGCATTTAAGTATCCTTTTCTCAAGTGGTATATATAAAACCTATGATTAAATTTTAGATTTATGTTTTCCCACTGGACAAAGCCTTGGATAGTCATTCATTGATCTCACCATAAAATATAATTTTGATTAGAAAGTGAGGCCTTCTTAGATTATTACTTTAAATTGCATAATGATTGAAAGACTCATTGTAATGGACAATTATTTTAATCTGCTTACAAATTTCATCGATTCAATCAACAAATGACAAATACTATAAAATATTTAACTATATTTTAAAATTAGTCTTTTTCGAAGGATAAAAAATGATATCAACATAAAAAGGAAAGAAAAAAATAAAATAAAATGAAAAAAAATCACAGCAAAGACTCTTTTCTCTTTAAAAACCAGGATTATATCCAGCTACTTCTGACTTACTCCTAGGTGGTGTTGAGCTTTCTCACATCATCTGAGAGTACAACCATGTAGCCTTTCAACATGCTGGAAAATGCCCAACTGCAACACCACTAACAATCAGGTACCCCAAACAATGAAACTTTGCTCTCACTGTTTCTGTTTCTTACAAATTTTGTAATTAAAATTTAAAAATTGTTCATGACATCTAATATTTCACCTGGAATGTTTCTAAATGCATGCCTGCTGAGTCCTCTGGTATATTGATACCTTCAAGGCATCCCTGCAATACCAATCCTGCAATGATGGGTTCTATACTGAAACTTTGAGCCTACATAAATCAATCTTTCCTCCCTCCCTCCCTCCCTCCCTCCCTCCCTCCCTCCCTTCCTTCCTTCCTTCCTTCCTTCCTTCCTTCCTTCTTTCCTTATGTTTGCTTTTAATCAGGTACTTTGATACAGCAGCAACAGAAGTAGTTAATACAGTAAAAAGCTCTAAAAATCAGCCTTAGCATTCTAAGTATTAGATTAGTGCTTCGTAATGAGTTATAAATTCATTACTAATTTTGTAAAGTTATGAAAATCTACATCCTCAAATATAAAATATAATGTACCTACAAGTTTTCATAAAATTTTGTGGAATTACCTGAAACCTTAAGACCACTGGCCTAGTGAAACGTCTGCATAAACACAATAAATAACTAAAACAGCAACCTAAACAATAGCACTTCAGTCTTACTCTGATTGGATTTACTGAGACTGATTGTCAGTCATCCAGGGGGTGCATCCCAACTGAATGGATGGTGGTTGGTGTTGTCATACAAATTTGAAGGTCCAAAAAGTTTTATGAGAATTATAAAGCATATCCTTAGTGATTAATGAAATAGTCAAAAGACTCAGAGCTGATATAAATTAGGGTCTAGTGAGCGAGCCATTGAAATTGCTAACCATGCCAGAGAATGATTTATTAATTTGAGCACAGCTCCATCCATCCATCCATCTATCTATCTATCTATCTATCTATCTATCTATCTATCTATCTATCTATCTATCTAGTATATGTGCATGTATTATATATAATGTATATATCCATTATATGTATGTATGTATGTATGTATGTATGTATGTATGTATGTGTGTGTATATGTATGTATGCATGTTTTTGCATGTTTTGTCAATTACATTTTGTTTTTCTTGTTTCCTGTGGCTCTCAAACAATTCAGATGTTCTAGAACAACAGGTTTTAATGGCTTTGTCTTACAATGTCTCTGCTACTTCTCTTAGGGGCTTTCTCTTCTAAAGGCTTTTCACTCAAAACATATTTATTCAAGTGACAGGTGTTGGTGAGAGATTTTGGGGGTGGAATGATAAAGCAATTTGAACTAGGATAAAGCACACTGGGGTTGGATTTGAACACATAAAACATCTAAGCCTACTTTTAAAAACACCTTAGCCAAGTTACTTAGTATTTATCTTTAAGTTTGAAAGTTACCATTTAAAACAAAGAAGAAATAAAAATGACTGTCATTTGTGTAATGATAAGAATTAGGTGCAGAATTTGAGTTAACGTATTTTCCAATTTGGTTTCTGGTGTTGCCTTCACTAAAGGTAGTTTTTGCTGGTTTTGTTGCCACAGTCTGGAAGTACCTTGATTTAGCTGTTGCAGGTTACTTTCATATATCAGCTACTCTTCATGAGAAGATCTTCCCTCAGCTATTTCAGGCTTTTCTTCATCTCCCTTCAGGACACACACTGAAGGGCATAGTAAAATGTATTTTGTACTATTACAAGCAAAAAATCCTTTGCCAAGAATTTAGCTCTGATGTGCTTGGCACAGCAAAGCAACAGAGAGAGAGAAATGAAGGATTGCAGCAATTATAAATGGGCGAACATTCCACCGTACTCCAGAAGAATAGATTCCAGGCCAGGCTGCAATGAAAGATCTGGGGGAGGGGGAAGTTGTACAAGTGACTCCATTCAAACATGGGAACAAACCCTCCTAAGAATGACTACAGAAAGAAACACCTGCCACCCAATTCTTCACATGAGAGTTTGGCAGAAATACAGTGGGCAATTTGGAGTGACTTTTATTTTCCAAATTAAAGGGGCTGAACAAGAGAACTATACAAATTAATTCCTGAAAATGAACTCTTAACTTCCAAATGCTATCTAAGCTGACAGATCAGAAGTCAGAGGTCAGAGGTCACTTTCTGCTTTTTGCATCTCAAAAAATATGTTTTCTTTTTGCTTCAGGATTTTGTTTGGCATCTTTAAATAGCTGCAGGGTTCTGAAACAGCCTGACGCTCCCAGGGCCTGCTCTCTTCCTTTCTTGGCTGTTGCCTCAGATATTCTTGAATTTATGGGACTGTTTCTACCTTTCTCCCACTCTCTGTCCTTCCTACTTTCCCCCCTCTATTTCCACATATTTTTGTCTTTTCATTTGAATTGGCACACAGATTTCATGTGACAAAGTATATACAAACTTGACAAACTCTAGTCAACTAGTATAAGTACAGATGCTTATATAGCCACACCTCTGTACAACTCAGAATGCTGAAGTCATCTGCATCCACAACACCTCCATTTTCTCCTCCAGTCCTCAGCTGGTACCGCCAGACACAAAATGGCAACCAGTTTTCTGTTTCATTTTATTTTTTTTACATATCATCTTTTATGGAACTAGAATTTTGGTTAAATATATTATGTACTTATATATTATATATGATTTCTACATGGCTGTTTTTTTAAAGTGCAATCAGGTTTTTGCATGTACCTGGAATTCATGGTTTGCCAAGTGATTCTACATTGGGTTTATAACATATTTATCATTAAGCTTCTTGCTGGGAATGTGGAGTAGCTTTCAGGTTTGTGTTCTTATAAATAAAATTGTTATAAAATCCCTTAAATACATTTTTGTGTGCAATTATAAATTATATTATTGATCATACACACACATTATATATATATATATATATATATATATATATACACACACAGAGAGAGAGAGAGAGAGAGAGAGAGAGAGAGAAGTAGAGAGAGAGAGAGATTTTTAAATGCTGAAATTTTATATAATAACTTAATATCTACTGCAGGTACACTATCGATACCTAAAACTTCTGTACAGCTAAGTGTTGTTTATAAATAAAGATGGTTTTACTTACTGTAGTCCAACATACATGTTATTATTTTTTCATTGTTTGATTGTACTAATTACAATCCATTCTGACAATTGTAAATTTAATTATTTATTCAAGCCAGCCCACACAAAAGACACAGAATCCAGGTATTTAATTTCTAAGCTGTAAGCCTAGATCAGACAGGCATTGGTGTGATTCTCACTCACGTCCCAGCCACATGGTCCTTGTTATTTGCTCTTCTCCTGCCTACGTGCTCATGGTCTATCTCCTCTCATCATGGCTTCCTCCTCTCTTGCTCTCCTTTCTTCCCTTCCCCCTCTCTCTACCAGTGAGCAAGATTTGCATGTGAGGTGTCCATGAGGATTCATCTTAGGGCAACCAGATCTTGGGGTATAGTATTTAGCATCTAAATTCAAGCAGCACCAGACCAAACTCCTACAAATAATACTAAAAGAAACCATTTCAGTTTAGTCATTAAATGTACCTTTTCCAATATTACTTTTTATAACTGTTAGAGTGTTTCTAGGAAACAAATTTTTAGAGAGTTTTAATATGGATTAGAGTTGAGTTTTGTTGGATGCCATGTCTTTGCCTATTAAGACTATTTTTAAAATATTATCTTAAAATAGGAAATAGACTTTTCCCCCATATACCATATTCTGATTATGTTTTTCCCCTCTCCCAACTCTTCTCAGCCTGTGTGGCATAAAGTGATTTCTTTTCTGTAATTTACTGCATTATTAAATCTTAATATGATTCTATGATTATGGGAATAATGGTGAGTAGGCACATGTTTGACTATTTATTATGTGTCAAGACATCTTCTGAGTTTTTGACGAGAATTATTTCATTAACTGACATTAGAGCTCACTCCCACCATTATGTAAAAATCAGGCGGAAATAATCTCCTACATATAGCTGTAGTTAGGAGCAAGGGTGATTAGTTTCTGAATCCCCCAGCCTTGGTTCTGTGCACACCCGTGCACAACTTATGTGTCCACTTTGGATCCTCTGAAGAGGACTGTGACAAGTGAACATATTGGAAATAGTAGTTATACTGCCTTGTTTAGTGACTAGACAGGAAAGAAAAGTTTGTATATTATAGAATACATGGAATTGTAGTTTCCATGAAGATATAGACTGCCCCAATCATCAGCACAACCCTCTCCTGACTCGGGTTATAAATCTCAAGACTGTACAACCTCAGGTACTAATATGGGGCCAGAGATCATCCCTCCAGAGAGAACTAGGATCTCTGTGTGTTTTTTGGTAGGTGAGGATGAAATCTGTTTTCTCTTTTGTGTTTACTTACATAGCAAGTGTATGGTTTTCTAGCCATCCCTTGCCATCTCTTACATTTGAGTTTTCTCACCTGTTAACTCTATAAGTGCATCAATTCTCATCATTGGAAAGTTAGCCTTTTCTCCTACTTTTTTTTATGTGTAAATACATTTAAACTTTCTTCTTAGGACTGTCTTGCCAAATGTTTTTGTTGTTTTTGTCTCTCCAGAGTAATGTTTGTTCGTGTAGTATTTATTATTATTTATTTGTATTAATTATTTGCTTTGTATTCTCTAACATTCTAGCTATGGGGAGATATCAGAAGATCATGTCTACTTCCTTATCTAAGTTTAGGGGATTCTTTTCCAAAAATATTATTCAATAGTAAGCTTGGTCTGGGCATTATATATGTGTGTGTGTGTGTGTGTGTGTGTGTGTGTGTGTGTGTGTGTAGAGAGAGAGAGAGAGAGAGAGATTGATTTTGACCTTGCCATCCATTCTTGAGATTCATTCTTCTTGGTCTTGTGTGTTTGATGTTGTTCTTATCTACTGCTGTTTATTTATGAAGGGTTTTTGGATTTTTTCATTGCCAGCATTTTTGGTTTTTCTTTGTCTCAGCTTCCTTTTTGAAAATTTCCTTCACGTATTTTAAAATTACCTTTGCACGATACTGACTCATCCACTTTGTTGACTTTCTTCTGGCTATGTTTTGAATCAATTAAATAACATTCTTGTCTAGACAATGAATTAAATTTTTTACCTGAATATTCCAGTCTTCTATTGAGTAATTTGTCATTTTTAAAGTAAGACTATAAAATCTTTTCTGGCATTCTATCATCTTTATCTTCCAGTATTTGAAGCTCCATAGTTTGTGAGATTGTTGTAATGGAATGTGGCCTTATATTTTTATGTTGATTTTTTTCATGCAGTATATTCTGATTACAGTTTCTCCTCTCCCAACTCTTCCAAGATCCTCCCAACCACTCCTTCTTTACAAATTTACACCTGTCTCTTTAATTAGTCAGGCAGTGGTGGTGCAAGCCTTTAATCCCAGCATATGGGAGGCAGAGGCAGGTGGATTTGTGAGTTTGAGGTCTGTCTGGTCTACAGAGTGTGTTCCAGGACAGCCAGGGCTACACAGAGAAACCCTGTGTCGAAAAACAGAAAGAAAGAGAGAGAGAAAGAAAGAAAGAAAGAAAGAAAGAAAGAAAGAAAGAAAGGAAAGGAAAGGAAAGGAAAGGAAAGGAAAGGAAAGGAAAGGAAAGGAAAGGAAAGGAAAGGAAAGGAAAGGAAAGGAAAGGAAAGGAAAGGAAAGGAAAGGAAAGGAAAGGAAAGGAAGACAGACAGAAAGGAAAGGAAGGAAGGAGAGAAAGAAAGAAAGAAAGAAAGAAAGAAAGAAAGAAAGAAAGAAAGAAAGGGAAAGAAAGAAAGAAGGAAAGAAAGAGAGAAAGGAAGGAAGAAAGGAAGGAAGGAAGGAAGGAAAGGAAAGGAAAGGAAAGAAAAATGAGAAAGAAAGAAAGAAAGAAAGAAAGAGAGAAAGAAAAAAGAAAACAAATAGTAATCTAAAAAAATTGTAATAATGTAAAATGTCATCAAATACAACAAAAAAGAATAGAAGAAATCAAACAAACAGAAGAAAAAGAGCCAAACAAAAAAGCAGAAGAAACATATAAATACAGAGACACATGTGTTATCACACATAAAAATCCCATAAAATCCCAAAACCGGAAACCATACAAAATACCTGTAAGAAAAAAATAACCTGGCAAAGCATTTTGAGATAAAAATCTACAAACAAACAAACAACAACCAAAACCCCCCACTGTGTTCATATTGTGTTGGTCAGCTACTGCTGGGCAGGGAAGCTGCCCTTAACAAGATATGCCCATAAGAGTAGTTTGTATGCTCAATATTACTTCATGTAGAAAAAAACTAATATTTAGTTTTATTGAGTGGTTATTAAGTGGAAATATCTTTGGGTTGGAGATGGAGGCATGTATACATTTCTGCTTTCAGCAGTGGGACTCCATCTGGATTAGTCCTGTTCAGGACTATGCATGCTACCACAGTCTGTGTGACTTCATGTCAACTGCTATGTTTAAAAGGTCTTGTTTTTCCACACAGGTCCTTCCTTTCATCCATCTATGATACCTATTTTATTACCTCTTCTGAGAAAGATTCAAACATCCTCCTTTGTTCCCTTTTTGTTATTTGGCTTCTTTGGGTCTGTTGATTACAGTATGACTATCAGGTACTTTGTGGCTAATACCCATTTATCAGTGAGTACATACCATGCATGTCCTTTGGGGTTTGACTTACCTCACTCAAGAGGATACTTTCTAGTTCCATCCATTTGCCTGTGAAATTCATGATATTCTGAGTAGTAATCTATTTTGTAGATATACCACATATTCCATATCTATTCTTCAGTCGAGAGACATCTAGGTTGTTTCCAGTTTCTGGCTATTATGAATAAGGGTGCTATGAACATAGTGATCAAGTGTCCCTGTGGGATGGTGGGATACCTTTAGGGTGTATACTCAGTAGTGCTATAGTTGGGTCTTGAGGTAGAGCTATTCCAAATCTTCTAAGACTCTGCCAAATTGATTTCAGATTGAACAGAAACAATTTAAATCTATCTGCTTTATCGACAAGGGGAAGTGGATTCTGAACATGTTAGCTCTAATTATGAGTTAGAGTTGGTCTCTCCCTGCTCATCTTTTAAACAATAAACTTTAGTTTGATCTTTAGTTTTAAAGAACATTAACTTTATCTCGACTGGGATCCTAAGACTTGTTTTTGAGTTTCCTTGTTCAGCTCTTTTAAGGATGCTTCTCGGCTCAACAGAGACACACTACACCTAGGTCCTCTTCAGCGGGTGATATCTCCATTTGCCTTTTTTACAATTACTGTTTGATTCATCTTTTAGCATCATTAATGTGAAAGTCTAGTGCGTAGATCTTTCTGAGTTCTAAGAATGAGATAGGCACTGAAAAAATTGACTAAAGCACTATGTTTAAAGAGAAAAGATACACCAGGACACGGACACACACACACACACACACACACACACACACACACACACCATGAGATGGACACAGATCTGTCAACAGTTAACTTTAAGTTACAAAGTCAAATGCTGTGTATCTTCAAGCCTTCATTTTCCTATGTTTTCCCACCTTTAAGATGGCGATAGATTTTGCAGCACTGTAGCAATAACTGATGGCATAGAAAAGTGCTGAAATGACTGCATGAACTTAATCAATCATGCTCAATCTGGATCAATAGGAAAATGCCAGAAGAGTTTGTTATGCAGCAAGTGTCAAAGTGATTTTTAACATTGACTAATAACTCCTGGGAATGTGCAACTAGCTTAGGAAAAGTAAAAATGACTTGAAAATATTAATGTTATGCAAGATGCTAGTAGGGAAAGGATGTGGGTGATAATTCTGGGGAATTTTATGCAATATTTCATCCAATTCAATTTAATTACTTTCAATGTCATCTGAGTTCCTTTTCAGTACTTAATGTTATTGATACATAACTAAAAATGTAAAAATTTTCCATGAAAAACCTCAGAGATTAGTAAAGAGCAAGGTAAATGACATTTAGCAAAGTATCACGGCATTTGTTTAGATGTGCAGAATCTGGTACTAAATTAACAACTGATTTGGTATCTTTATTTCAGCACTTATCGGTTATATAACCCTTGATAACTCTGTAATTTCACTATGAGATTTTATGTAGATGATATTAGATTCTGTGGAAGATAAAATATCCTTCTTTTGATATATAAATAATTTAGTTTTTGTTTATGCATGATCCAAATGCTATTTGTGGGATGCTGTAAGGATTCTGTACTACAAACTCACTCAAAGACCAGAGATGAACAATTATGACACAGGGAATTGGCACCCAGGAAACAGATAGGGAAGAGACAGGTAAGACAAAAGTTCACATCACTGGTGTATGTAGACTGACTTGAGATTAAAGACTATATGGTGTTCTTATGGGGAATAGTACAAGTAGTCCAGATATTTGCCAAGTCACAAAGGGCAGTAAGTTCAGCAATGTACCTACCACCCTCTACTATACTGTGTCCCATGTGTGAAATACAGATAATAATAGAATGTGTCTCTAACAGTTACTGTAGGCATTCAATGAAATAATACCATGCTGTGCCTAGCCCAGAGCCTGATTCATGATCTTCACTTGGCAACTTAGTTGTTTCTATTGTAAAGGCTCTGATAAAGATAGGAGGTCAATTCATCCAGTGATGAAGGAAACTGTAATCAAGTGAACCTGAGAGATCAGGTAAGATTAAATAGAACTTGATGGCTTGATGGTGCAGTGACTATTTGTCGGGCTTGGATCTTCAGTTATCAGAAAAAAATATATACAACATTGTGGCCAGTTCTGTATCATTAGAGTTAATTTCATACCATTATCCACTCTCTCCTCCTGAATCTTGCTGTCATTTTTACTTCGACTTCCCCTCCCTCATCTCCTTACATTCCTTCCCTCTCACCACTACCCTACCCCTCCTCCCATTCTCCTAAGAAAAGGGGAGGCCTCTTAAGATATGAACCTGCCTTGGTATATCAAGTTGCAGTAGGGCTAAACACATCTTCAACTGAAACTAGGCAAGAAATCCCAGTTAAAGGAAAGGATTCAAAGGAGGCCGGCAGTGTATTCAGAGATAGACCCTGCTCCTGCTTTAGGAGTCTCACATGAAGACCCAGCTACACAACTCTTACATATGTACAGAGGGCCTGGTTCTGTCTCTGTTCTGCAAGCTGATTGGTTGGTGGTTCAATCTCTATGAGCCCCTATGGGCCCAGGTTAGTTGATTCAGTAGGGTTCCTTGTGGTGTCCTTGACCCCTATGTCTCCGTCAACTCTCAGACTAGTATAATTTATTCCACCTCTATGAATCCTATGAATCTCAATTTCTTTGTTTTTAATTTTATGTTTCCATACTTACCATGCAGGTTAAGATTAAATAGATAACAAATGCAAAGCACACTGAATACATTAGGCAGATTGTATTCTTGTTTTTATTACAAATGGTGTTAAATAATAAGGACATGCTAGGCAAATTCCTAATAGCTTTCCAGACAAACTACAAGTAGTTTTTATTCCCTCAACTGTGTATGTAAAATGGTCAGCCGATGTCTACAACATGGTCCAAATAGGTTTGTGGGGGCAAATTAAAAGGGCTCTTCCTTTTTTTTTATTATATATTTTCTTCATTTACATTTCAAATGCTATCCTGAAAGTCCCCTATACCCTCCCCCTGCCCTCTTTCCCAATCCACCCACTCCTGATTCCTGGCCCTGGCATTCCCCTGTACTGAGGCATATATTCTTTATAAAACCAAGGGCCTCTCCTCCCATTGATGGCCTACTAGGCCATCTTCTGCTACATATGCAACTAGAGACACAAACTCTGGGGAGTAGTGGTTAGTTCATATTGTTGTTCTTGCTATAGGGTTACAGACCCCTTTAGCTCCTTGATTACTTTCTCTAGCTCCTTTTTTGGGGCCCTTGTGTTTCATTCAATAGATGACTATGAGCATCCACTTCTGTATTTACCAGACACTGGCATAGCCTCGCAAGAGACAGCTATATCAGGGTCCTGTCAGCAAAATCTTGCTGGTATATGCAGTAGTGTCTGGTTTCATTCTCTGTGTACCCTGACTGTGGTTCTGGATATGTTTATGATATTGGAGAGTTTTGCTTTCATGTCAAGTGCAGCCTTGGCACATGAACACTTCTTTCATTTTATAACCCTTTGAAACTCTGACACTTGTAGATCATTACAGTAAAATGTCTATATCTCATAGCATCTCTGAGAGAGTGACATTATACATATAAAGTTTATTTTTGATTCAGAGCTTAGATGACAGCTGATCATCCTGTTATTTTTACAAAAAAACTGAGTTAAGTAGCAGTAGAGTCTATACAACCTTAGAATAGAGGGAGCTGGTTTCATATTTCCCAGAGAGTACCCCCTCAACTTTATATTATAGCTGTTTTATGCATGACATAAAAGTAAAAATATTGGCTCATATGGTATTGAGTGTAGAGTGCAAACAGTAGATGTTTCAGCCCCTCCTTGAATTTGTATCTCATTGTGTCCTATCTTGACAATAATGCTAAAAAGTACCATTGCTGTCAGCCATTAGAGTAGAATCAAAATTTTAATAGGCACGATTTTGTACTCACACTACCCTCCCCTGTAGTGGCTAAATAGAAATATTTTATATTAAGCTTCTTTCACTGATTAGAAGAAAGAGAACAGGGAAGAAATGTTGCCTGCTTAGTCCTTCTCTGCTGCCATTCAAGTAGAGTCTGCACTTTCTTAGCCACTAGAGAATATGCTGACAACACTTTAGAGCTAGGGTCTAGGTGTGACTTCCTGAAAATGGGCCATAGACCAGGGGTTCTGACCAACCTGGCTGTTCCAACTCAGTCGTCTTCTGATTCAGAAACATTAGTTTACTTCCCTTGGTCCTGTTGCTAGAGTTACTATTATTGGGTCCAAGCTAATCATTTCTCAGTGTTTCATCTTTATCCTTTTAAAGTTCATTTTCTATCCTAAGTGATGTTTTGAATGGAGACATACCTTGTTGCGTCCTGGAAAATATCTTCAGGACTTTTCTGTCACTTTCAAAATATCTGTGTGTGTGATGATGGCATCCAAAGGCTTTTCTTCTGCTGCTTCTTTTCTGTTGTTATGCATATGATTTCTCTTCTTCATCCTGTGCTCTATACTCATTTATCTAGACACTCTTACCTTGTCACAACCTCTCACCCTGTGTGACATAGGTGAAAGTCTTGCTCTCTCTGTCTTGCCTTTTGCTTTTAACCTCCAGGGGGAATCACCCCAAACTGAGCTGATACTGCTACCAATAGTTTGAGTCAGGACACATCTCATGAGCAGGATTTGCTAAATAGGCTAGTGTGAAATCAGAGAGTAGACTCTCTTTTTAATAACTGCAACAGGAGAGTTTCCAAGCATGCAAGAGCACTAAGTGAGAGAGCATCTGCACCTAAATGTGAATTAGTCCCCTCTGTGCAACGGAGACTCCAGGCTTCCTTGCTTGCACCTGCCTCTATGGTCAAAACATGAGTTACTGTCATTCCAGTATCACAGATAATAATGAATTCTTATGGAAATCAGTAGAAACTGGGTTTATTTGACTTTCTTCATGTGAAATAATAAACAGCACATCTTTGGAGTCCTGGACCATATCTGATCTTCACTGGTTACACTGAAGCTATGTGAATTCCAGCAACAAAGTTAGCCCCTTGCATTGGGCTTTCTGCATGAGGAAGTAGCTCCAATATGTTGCTATAGGTAGGGCTATAGAACTCAGGTTCAGCAGCTTGTGAGGGAATTTCTGCACATTCTGTAGACCTGGTTCGATGGCAAATAGTGAAGTTATTGAGCAAGCCCTTCTAGAAAATGAGAAAATATTGCAAGACAAACAAACAAACAAGAAACCCAGTACAAGTGGAAAGGACTCAATAAGCAAGAGTGATAGGACTAGAAGAAGAGAGAAAGAAGGGCAATTGCGGCAATATAACTCTGCAGAGATATACATGGAGCTTGCTTGCCACTGTGGACATGTGTACCTATGTACCTGTGTGTATCTCTCTCTCTCTCTCTCTCTCTCTCTCTCTCTCTCTCTCTCTCTCTCTCTCTGTGTGTGTGTGTGTGTGTGTGTGTGTGTGTGTGTGAGAGAGAGAGAGAGAGAGAGAGAGAGAGAGAGAGAGAGAGAGAGAGAGAGAGAGAGAGAGAAAGAGAGATTTTTTTGGAGAGAGTACCAATCCAGCAATACAATTCTCAGCTTCTGTTTTGAGTCTTCTTTCATTGCTCAGCATTAAGCTAAGCTTGGGAGAATGGCTAAGCCTCCAGTTCCTCACATAGTAAATGATTCTCAGTAAGGAATTTGAATGGATGACTGACTCAGAGAGCACAAGGATTAAAATAAATGTGTGGAATGTAAGCAGTGATTTCAAAAGTTAACCTGGATTAAAACAAGTTCTGAGAGATGAATAATATATGATAAAGTGAGTAGAGAAAAATGCTAATTATGTGACTTGAATGACAGGAATTTAGGTCTTTGAATTAAAATATTTTCACTTTTCCTATAAAATTGACATTCTTATCAGTAAATTGTTGGCAGAGGGCCTGGAGAGATAGCTCAGTGGTTAGTTACACTAGCTATACTTGCAGTGGGCCTGAGTTCCATTTAAGATGTGGAGCAAATGTTAATCCAGGCCTCAGCACACCAAACCACTCCATAAGTGACACAGATAAGTGTGGTGATAATTTGCTTGCCAGTTGGTTAGAAGGCTAAGATGAAGATAATGATGCTCTTTACTGTCTCTGTGGTACTCATTCTTCCTTTGAAAAATATTGTGCTATATGAGTGATGCTCTGTTTGGTGGTGCTTAGGTGCAGATGGAGTAGTGGCTGCAAGAAGCTAGTGGATGCGAAGCCTGCACACATCCAGTCACAGTAATCTCTGCTATTGTTGAACATGGTCTGTACAGAAGCAGGTGCCTTGTCTAGAGGCTTTAGGAAGCCCCGTGTTTACTGTGTGTTACAAAAGGTGGACGTTATCCAGATATGAATATGATGCTCAGATGGAAAGAGAATGAGTGGGAGGCTAGTTCAGTGGCAGTCAAGTCCAATTATGAACAGCAAACTATAAGATTTATTAGTGACATGTCTAAAAAAAGTAAATAAACTTCTTGGCAGGAAGCAAGCCAGTAATTGCTTTAGCTAGTCATTTAACACACATTTTTCTAAGCACCTACTACAGACTAGGATCTGGGCAAGAAATCATGCTATATGTGGAAATAAGTTAGCAGAATAATGGTTTTGTATTTTATAATATAGTGGACTATATTATTTTCTAATAAAGGATGCTAATACGTGTAAACACTTACAGTAATCTCTAGGGAGATTACTCCTCTTCAAAGTCGAAGTCCACAGGCAAGAAGATCTCTGTTTTGGTTCAAAGCAAGCAGATATTTTAGAGAATATACAATGGAGTCACCACAGAAAGTAACAACATTTTAGATGGAGTCATCTAATCATGACCTTGGAGGCCATTTTTCCAGTCTGTCCAACTAAGAACTAAGGAAGTAGCATCTTGGGAATTGCTTTTGCTTTGAAAAGACAATTGTAATAAGAAGAGTCTGAAGACTGCCTAAAAAAGAATGGTATAGAGACATATGGATATAAAGAAGGGGTAGAGAGTAGAACATGAAAAAAAAATAAATAAATAAAAGGTTTCATTTAGGTAACAATTTTGTCCAGTTAAAGACTATATAAGGATTCTGGCTCATAGGCCTAGGAATAATTAGGAACATATTTTAAATACACAGATTACTGCACTGTTAAGGATCCTTTGGATAGATGGAGTCTCTCCCGAGACCAACATCTAGCCAAGAATCCAGTATTTACCCACTATTCTCCCAGTCGATATATCTTATACTTAGCTCAAGGAGCTTAGTCTTCAATCCAAATATAATATATGTGCCCTCGTGACCACCAGTCATACTCATTACCCTTTACTGTGCAATTTTACATTCTTGTCTCTTCTTGTTTTTGGCTGTTGAGTTAGGTAATTATTCTTTACTGCCCTGTCTGTTTTCAAGGTCTAGTACAGGGGCATATGGCTAATGAGTATCTCTGATTGATGAACATAATTGCCAGGACCTTTAAGGAGGCAATAAGGCACAATGGTACCAAAAGAGTAAGAACCTGATTAAATAGAATTAATGTTCTCACTTATAGTCTTTAAAGGTATCAATTGTCAAATAGATGTCTCTGAAATCTCTCTCTCTGTTCTTTCACTAAAAAAAAGACCACATGAATGTAAAAGGTAAAAATTTTCCCTAATTCTGTAGGCTTTTTCCTTGCCTAATTGATGATGTCTTTTCTGTAAAGAAGCATTTTAATCTCATGAGGTTCCATTTATAAGTTGTTAGTCTTAGTGTCTGTATTATCAGGATCTTGTTCAGAAACCTCTTTCCTGTGCCAATGAATTTCAGTATATTTCTCTACTGTCAGACTCAAGGTATGCTGAGGTTAAAGATGCATTCTTTACTCCAGAGTATAGTTTTGATTTATTTCTAAAAAACAAACAAACAAATAAAAAAAACCCTCAAAAGTAAACAAAAACCAAGAGAAGTATCCTAGGTATCTGTAAATATATAAAAGTATGTCTGAATCTTTAATTTTATTAAAGTGTGCATTGACTTTGTAAATTGTTTTGGTAGAATGGTCATTTTTCACAATATTAATCCTTCTGATCTATGAGCATGGGAGATCTTTTAATCTTCTGATGTCTTCCTCAATTAACTTCTTCAATGTTTTAAATCTTTTATTGTACAAATCTTTCACTTGCTTGTTCAGATTTATTCCAAGAGATTTTTGAAGATATTGTGGAAGGTATAGTACAAATGGCAGAGTAAGACTTTAAAAATTGATCAACATCTTTAACCATTAAGGAAATATAAACTAGAACTACTTTGAGATTACATCTTACCCCAGTCAGAATATTCAAGACTTATAAAACAAATTATAGCAAGTGCTGGTAAGAATGTGATAATAGAAATATTTATTGATGACTGGTGAAATTACAAGATGTTATAGCCTTGGGCATATACCCAAAGGAATCTACAGTTGACTATAGAGATATTTGTTTATCCATACTCATTGATGTTCAATTCACAATGACCAGAAATTAGAAAATTGTGGATATTCATCAACTGATGACTTAATAATGAAAATGTGGTACATTTCCACAATGGAGTATTAGTCACTTATTAAAGAAAATAAAGTTATACAATTTGCAGATAAATGGATGGAGTCAAAAACAATCATGCCAGGTGAGGCAACTCAGATCCAGAAAGACAAACATTGCATTTTTCCTTTTTATGAGGACATTTTAAACTTTATATATCTATATTTCATTCAGAATGTCCAAGGAATTAGATAGGTAATCAGAGACTACCTTTTTATGTAGAGTATGAAGGTGATTTTCTAAAGAAGGGAAAATACTATATAGTTTATAGAGAGATAAAGGAGAAATTAGAAAATAAGGTTAAATGAGGGGAGGGGATAGGAGGACTGTATAGAGAAGGGAATATGGGAAGGGACAATTAACATTAAATGTCTTTTGAAACCCTGTATCAAAACTTACTACTGTGGGAGTTTCCTAAAATATACAGATGTAAAATATTTAAATGAAGTCACAACATAATGCAGAAGATAATGCTTTAACTAGATGTCATGGGCTACCAAATAAAATACATAGGATCAGAAATATTATTTTGATTTATCAGTCAGTGGGATCCTATAGACAACCCCCATCTCAAACATAACAGGTTATTTCCAATGCTATTGGTTACCTTCTACAACCTGATAGTAAGGCCCTATTGTGGAAGACATCAATTACTTATGTTATTAGATAAGGAGAATTTGAGTAGGTACTCAATTATAAGCTTCACCCCTGTGACTAGTATTCATGGGCCTAGAAATAGTACCCCAAAGTAATATAATACTTGGCTGCAATCCCGGGCGCCATCTTGGGACTGCTGCCACACCTGCTCCTCACAGAAAAGAATCACCAATCTCACCTAGTTACAAACACTATGAACAACAATAGAAGCTTGCCTGCAAGATATAGCCACTAGTACAATAGTGACACAAGTGTCATAGAACTAGCCAGCCACTTTGTCAAAAATGGATTTAAGGCATATTCCATGTAATATCTCATACCTGATACTGTTAATAAGGCTAGGCTAAGACTAGATTGTGCATGGACCCTAGGAACAACCCACTACTAGTATGTTAGATGAACATAGCAATACCACAAGTACAACTGACATGTTGGTATTTCCATAGATCAGAGTAACACTCTACCTTCAGAGAAGCTTATTACAGTAGATGGCAATTAACATAGGGTTCTACAACTGGGCAATGTTCAGGGAGTCAGAAACATTGGAACATTTATCCCTAAATGCAATGCCTTTATTATAACCTTCACCTCAAGGCTCAAGTAAATCTATACACAAGAGGAGGTGGAAAAATTGTAAGAGCCAGTGGTCATGGATGATTCCATATCAAGAAATATTTTCAAGACACAACAGGGCTGGAACATATATGAACCCATAGAGACTGTTACAATATGCTCAAGACTTTCACAAATACAAGCCAGACGGAATCATCACACAGAGAAGGGGAAATGACACTAAGTCCCTCTCTTAACACGGTGTATCAACCACAATTCAGTATAAGACCCATGCCCATGGGAAGTTGAACAACACAAAAAAAGCTCTCTCTCTCTCTCTCTCTCTCTCTCTCTCTCTCTCTCTCTCGCTCTCGCTCTCTCTTGCTCTCTCTCTCTCTCTCACTCTCTCTCTCTTGCTCTCTCTCTCGCTCTCTCTTGCTCTCTCTCTCTCTCGCTCTCTCTTGCTCTCTCTCTTGCTCTCTCTTGCTCTCTCTCTCTCTCTCGCTCTCTCTTGCTCTCTCTCTCTCTCTCTCTCGCTCTCTCTTGCTCTCTCTCTCTCTCTCTCTCTCTCTCTCTCTCTCTCTCTCTCTCTCTGTGTGGGAGAGTATGTGTGTGTGTGTGTGTGTTTGTTTTGTTTTGTAGGCCCCATGGCCAGCAGTAGATGGTTAACAAAAAACAAACTTAATGCTATTTTGTAAACTTCTTGTCTTATATTGTTTTATTTCTGCATTTTTGCTTAGTTATATATTATGATTTCCAATTTTGTGTTTCTGTAGGATTTTTGTGTGTTTCTTGTGATTTTCTTCAATTTTTTTTAATTGTATATTTCCTTTATTTACATTTCAAATGTTAGCCCCTTTCCAGGTCTCCCCTCAGGAAATCCCCTATCCTATCCCCTCTCCCTCTGCCTTTATGAGGGTGATCCCTAACCCACCCACCTTCTTCTGCCTTTCTGCCCTGGCACTTCCCTACACTGAGGCATCAAACCCTCTTTTCAGGCCCAAGATATAATTCATAGACCATATGAAGCTCAAGAAGAAGGAAGACCAGTGTGGATACTTCAGAGCTTTTTAGAAGGGAGAGCAAAATACTCACAGGAGGAAATATGGAGACAAAGTGTGGAGGAGAGTTGAAGGAAAGGCCATACAGAGACTGCCCCACCTAAGGATCAATCCCATACACAGTTGCCAAACCTGGGTGCTACTGCTGATGTCTGAAAGTGCTTGCTGACTGGAACCTGATATGGCTGTCTCCTGAGAGGCTCTGCCAAAGCCTGACAAATTTGGAGGTGGATGCTTGCAGCCAACCATTGGACTGAGATCTGGGTCCCAGTGGATGAGTTGGGGAAGCAACTGAGGGAGCTAAGGGTGTTTTCATCTTCATGGGGGAGCAACAGTGTCAACCAGCTAGACTTTCCAGAGCTCTCAGGGACTGGACCACCAACCAAAGAGTAAACATGGAGGGACCCATGGCTTCGGCCACATAAGTGGCAGAGGATGGCCTTGTTGGACATCAGTGGGAGGATTTTCTTCATTTTTTAAATTCTCTTTTTTGCTTGTTGTTTTTCCTAAAAAGACAGTAAAGGAAAGGATGTGGAGTTGGGTAAGTGGGAATGTGGATAGGATCTAGGAGGGGTTGGAAGAGAAGACACTATGTTCAGAATATATTGAATGAAAAATTCTTTCCAATTAAAAATAATGAATGAGCGAGGGAGGGACAAGAACATGATGTTGGGTAGGGAGGGAGTTGGATAGACCTAGGAGAGGGGAAATATGATTAAAATATACTGTATGGAAATTGTTATAAAGATGCTATTTCCAGTACAGAAAAATTCAAGGAGTTATGGCTGGAGGAAGAAAGTATAAGAAATCAGGTCTCAAAGAAGATGGCATGTCTGAGCCCAACGTTTGACACTTTAAATCTTAGAATATTCTTCAGTATCCTATGGAAGCCTTTGATTTACTCAGTTGGTGTGGACAAAACTGTGTTTATCAGCAACACTAGTGAGTTCACAAACTGCTTTGAGAGATACAGTTTTTATGTTCAGGTCTGAGAGTGACCGACATCAGGCGTGGCATCACTCCTGACAATCCCAATAGGATGGTTCTGTCCTGTGCTTAATATACCAGCTCCCAGCATGCCTATGGTACAGGGAACCATTTCTTACATCAAATCTAGTGCAAAGGTTACTTTGGGGCCAATGCTTATTCAAGCAGTTTATCAAGGCAGAGTTGCAAGGAATCCATTGCAAGTGGAAACAGTAGCTCAGGAACCTCTTTAAATTTACTATTGGATTTATTTCCAATTTCTTTGTAATCTCTTCCTTAGAGCAGTAAATTCTGAGCTCACAGGGCTTTGCATTTAATTCCAGTATTTGGATTGTGAGAGCTTTTAATACCTGCAGACTTGGCTATTGGGGGAGAGAAATGCATTCCCATTAATCAGAACTGGACTGAGTCATGTTATACAAACCACAGATTTCTACAAGAAAATTAAAAAGCAATATCATTTCAATTCTGCTAAATGTTTTCTTATGATTCCAGAGGAAAAATTGGGACACTCTATATTGTGTCTAGTGATGCTGCCAGAGACAGGACAAATGAATGTATAAATAGGAACTGCTCAGAAGAGGATAGTCATAAATCACGGAATGAGCCGGAACCCGGGCTTCTTTTTTTTTTGTGTTGCTTAAAATGTGAAACATTATTGGTGACTTCCAGAAAAACAATTCGATTTTTGTACGGTTACATTAGAAGATTGTGGGAAATAGGCTAGTATAATTTCCCTAGGTGAGACCAAAAGCAAAAAATAAAAATTTCTGGTTCTTCTACAGATATAAAGTCTACATTGAAAAAGAAGTGGAGTGGAGTTTGTTAAAGAATATCAGTAGTTTCTAGAATCCTAAGTTTTCAGCTTGAACCTTTATAAATCTGCAATATGGTGATGGGCTGGTTATAGGTCAAAAATACACTGTAATAAATTGAACTGTGGAAGCAGTAGCTAAAATCATGGACTGTTCTGCTGGGGTCCTGTAATTCTCTCATAGTATTGTAGAAAAACATGCCCCATGTTTTAAAAGGAACTGCTTTTTGGCATCCTGAGTTATAGCTGAATAATTATTTTTCCAAAAGAATAAAGATGGTGATGTGTTTTGTTCCATTTCCTAAAAGTTCTTCGAGACTGTGGGACCATAAAAAAAGACCTTACAATCCACAAAAGTGGTAAGAATTTTAATCAAACTTTCATTGTTAAACAATTCAAGTTTTTATTACAGATGTTGTTCCTATTGTGACAGGTGTCATTTTAATTATAATGGTATATTTCTTTTTGCTTAAGAGTGTAGTGACCGAGATGAACATTTTAATTGTTCAAAAAACCTACAAAGAGGTTTGGATGGGATTCAGGTCAACCTTTCTTCTTTTCAATTATATGTTTCCAGTGGAATAAATTCATACGTATTACAGTCTTACTTCTGAAAAGCTATGTGACTTTTGGAAATTTCCTTAGTTTACTCTGGCCCTGTTTTCTCATTACTTTGTGGGACTAAGAGTAGAATGTATCTCACAGATTTACATTTAAATGGATTAAGCTAACAATCTTGAGCCATGAAACAGTTTCAGATGTAATCTGAACTCAGTGAATAATAACTATAGTTAATACCAATTTAGATCGCAAACACCTGTATCATCCATTCTCTATCACTGCTATAGCAAGTAGCCCATACTTAGTGGGGTGAAACAACACACGTTTATTATCTTGTCCCTTACGCGGTCACACAGAGGTCTTTGACTTTTTCTGGAATAAAGTAGTCCTTGTGAGAGACTATTTTCTCTATCTTTATCAAGCTCTAACATTCACACACATTCTTTGGTTCCTGTGTCCTTTTATTCTCACCATTATAGGCATGCACTGATGCCTTTCTCCCAATGCATCACTGTGATTTCTTCCTTTATGACAACTTTCTTTGTGATATGTTCTCTCCTGTCACCCTCTTTAACTTAAAGAAATCACCATGACATTAAACTTACTATAAGAATCCAGGTTAAATCTTTTGCTCTTCAATTCTTGAACTTAATCATATAGTCAACATCCTCATAACATGTGAAATAACATATTCAGAGATTCTGGTGATTAGATCATTGATGTGATTGAGGAACCATCATTCTCGCTGTCCTGCAAATTATCTTTTTGGGGTTTTATTAATTCATTATGAAGCATACAAGGAAGTTCTGGATTACCATTGTTCTTTAGGGAAATGCTTTAGTACAAATGAAAAGCTTGTGTTTTTAGAATGCTCAGAACATTTGTTCCCACTACTGCTTTTTAAAGAAGGAGAATAGGAATTTTTAGTGATAAGAAACAAAATGGCTAGTCACTACATATCAGCTAGTCTGTGAAAGAAAAGCGCTAGTATTCATGAAAGTTATTTTATATTTTCTATATGCACTCTGCTCCTTCACACTTCCCATTGAATTTGTCTCTAAATAAGGTCCTGAGGCAAATTCTCAGCAGTAAAACTGTAGTGGCAAAAGTCAATGGCACATCATTTACTTTTGTCTAGGAGTGCAGAAATGCAGAAATGTAAAAAAAAAAAAATGTAATGTAATGTAATGATGCCAATGTAAAAATGGCACTGGCAATGGCAGTAACAAGGCATTTGTGGAAAGTCAACCTCCCATGTTGTAAATTCTCTTTTAACTGGTTGCATAAGGGGTTTTAGCAAAGAACTCTGAGCCCTGGGATGGGAAGTATGCAAGATAGGTGTTAACCTAAGCCCCAGTACAGTATCAAGTCTTATATTATTGTTATGGTACTAAGAGTTTTAGTAAATTTCTTCAGCAATTGTCTTACTATGAATTCTACAAGTCATTATCCAAACACTTTTCTGAAGAAAATCCTCCGAATTTTGCCTTGAATCCTACAGCAAGTTTTATAATAATTTGTGCTCTAGCTTGACATTTTCTTCCCACTCCTGGACCAAAAAGCCAAAGAAAAAATCCAAGCCAAATTAAACCAACCAACCAGTCAAACAAATAAAGATACCAAAGACTTTAAATACTTTACTAGATTGAAATATTTTACTAGCGAAAACTGGATGAGGCTGTTGCCTACTGATCTTATGCTTCCAGCCTGAGCATTATCACAATATCAGAATCAAACAACCCAAACACAAAATGGCGTATAGAACTAAACAGAGAATTCATAATAGAGGACCCTGGAATTCTACCTTACACCAATCAGAATGGTTAAGACCAAAACCTCAGGTGACAACACATGTTGGAGAACGTGTGGAGAAAGAGGAATAACTCCTCCATTGCTGGAGGGACTGCAAACTGGTACAACCACTTTGGAAATGAATCTTGAGTTTTTTCAGAAAATTGGGAATAGATCTATCTGAAGACCCAGCTATACCACTCTTGGGTGGTAAGTGATAAGATGCCCCACCATGGTAAACCACAAGATTACGTGATCCACTATGTGCATAGCAGCTTTATTTGTGGTAGTCAGAAGCTGGAAACAACCTAGATGTTCCACAATGGAAGAATAGATACAGAAAATGTGGTTCATTTACACAATGAAATACTATTCAGCTCTTAATAATGAGGACATTCTGTGTTTTGCAGGCAAATGGATGGGTCTAGAAAATATCATCTTGAGTGATATTAAAACCCAAAAGAACATGCATGGTATGTACTCACTAATAAGTGGATATTAGCCAAAAGTGTACAGAATACCTAGGATATAATCCACAGAACTCAAGAAGGTGAAAAACCAATCCCATTTGGGAGAAAGAAGAAATTAGAGGGCAGAGAGAGGGAGGGAACTGAGTGTTAGATGGGAAGGGCAGGGTCAGGGTAAAGGGGGAGCATGATCATGTATTGGGGGGGAAGACCAGGAGTGAAGCCATGAGAGCCAACAGAATGAATGGAAATATTAAACCTCAGGAGGTAGGATGTGTGGGTGGGTGGGGGAGCCTTCTAGAATGTACCAGAGATCTGGGAGGTGAGAAAATGTCAAGACTCAAATGATTTACCTTAGATGAAACGACCAATAGTGAAGAGAGAGAACTTGTAGAATTCACCTCCAGTAGAAAGACAGGGCATCAAGTGGAGGGATTTGGTTGCCATCCCACAGTTAAAAACTCTGACCAAGAATTGTTCCTGTCTAAAAGAACTGCAGGGGAAAAAATGGAGAAAAGACTGAGGAAAAGGAGGGCCAGTGACTGGCCCAACTTGGGATCTGTCTCAAGGGGAGGCTCTAAGGCCTGACATTATTACTGATGCTATGATATGCTTACAGACAGAAGCCTATCAAGGCTGTACTCTGAGAGGGCCAACAAGAAGCTAACTCAGACAGCTGCAGATAATTACATCCAACCATTGGATTGAAGTTGGGGACCCCTGTAGTTGAAGTGGAGAAAGTCTGGAAGAAATTGAGCAGAAGGGTTGACTCCATAGGAAGATCAGAAATCTCAACACACCTGGAACTCTAAGATCTCTCAGTTACTGAGCTACCAACCAGGCAGCAAAAACTAGCTGGTCAGAGGACCCATACACATATACAACAGAGGATTGCCTGGTCTGGCCTTATTGAGAAAAGATTCATCTAACTCTTGAGAGATTTGAAGCACCAGGGAATGGGGAGGCCTGGCAGGGTGTGGAGGTATGTGGGCACATCCTCTTGAAGATGTGGGAGGAGGAATGGGATGAGGAACTGTCAGAAGGCAGAATGGGAGGGGGATAATGACTAGATTGTAAAAAAAAAAATCATTAAAAATAAGCCACAGTATCTGTTAGTAATCACCTCATCTAGGGTTCTTACTCAAGAGATGAGGGGTATAGGCCCAGAGCTTCAGTGATGTTCTCAATCACTCTGAGTGAGAAGTAAAACTCAGCAAATGAATAGATCTGAGAGTTGAACCAAGTCACAGTGTACCCACTTCTTTGCTCAATGCCTGGGGTACCAGAGGGATCTTAGTTTCTCTTTTAAAAAGTGTGGGTGATGATCAACTCAAAGGTACAGTCTATGGGGTCTTTCTAAAAATCTACTTCAAAGGCATCTCTCCTACTCTCTCTCTTCCTGAATAGAGCGGTTGATTCTCTATACAGCATAATGTTCCTTCATGTGTATCACCTAGACCTTGGTGAACAAATGGGATTTTCCCCATGAACCCTATTAGATTGACTGAAGGTAATACTGCATCAGAATACTGAAATAGAGTAGGAGATCTTGCCCAATGCACTGAAGATTACTACAAATGGCTAGTGATATCTGCCATGGTAAAAGGATTAGAAAGTAATGAAATGTGTGTTCTGTGCCAATAAAGTCTAGTCTGTTCTTTACTAGAATAAACTCTTCTTTAAGAGAGGAACAAAAGATATTTTTCTACTGCCAGTGTGATAATAATAAGAAAAAAAAACCAAAAAATTTTGTTGAATTGGGTTGAAAAGATTATATGATGATGAATCTATGTCAATGCTGAAAACATGTCTATTCTTCACAAACTTAGTTTCCTTCTTTTGTATTATTATTTTAGGAGTACTATGTGCCTCTGCGGTTAATTTATATGTAACAGCGAGTCTCTTGGAAATATTTTCTTCAAAATATTTATTGTCTTTCTATTTTCTAGTATTGACAAAGAAAAACTGTTTAAAGTTAATGTATTCTTTCTTCAAGAGAATAACAAAAGTACTAACATGGCATGCTACCATACTGTGCCATTCAGAAGCTTCATCTGTCAGTGGCAATCCAATATGCTGGCCAATGTGCTGAGTAAAACCTGTCTTAAAAAAGAAAGAAAACAAAGGATAAAAAGATTGGAGGTGGTAGGGATAAGAAAAAAGCAAAAATACCAACTGATAGTGTTTTAAATAGGTTAAATAAAACTTTCCAACCACACATACAAACAACAACAAAGAGAAACAAGACAGATGCACTATCTGAAATACCCTTAAAAATTAGAATAGAAAGACTTTTATAGTAGTCTCAGAATCATATGCTTTTCCAAGAAAGTGTAAATTATTAGTGAGCGCTTTCTTCTCTAAATATTTGGCCAAGAAAGAAAATGACATAAAGGCCCAGGGCAGGAAGGTAATAGTTTATAATGATGTAAACCTATTCTGACTCTCCATTTAAAATTTGAAGTGAAACCTGGACTGCATTATCTGGTGTTCAGGAATTTTAACTGGTGCCTTAGCACTGAGAAGTTATTCTTGGATCTGCCTTTGAAGTCTGAAAGCTTGTGTCCATTTTCATGATCCATCTCTGGTCCTCAAGGCATGTGGGAAAATGTCCTTATGGCTTTTCTAACCATAAGGACATTTTCTACAAAAGCCTCTCCAGTAGATCCCTATAAATAACTCCTGAGGATCTGAAATGGTCAGGGTTTTCTTCTTTGCCCTATTCCTCTATTCTAATAGGGGAATATACTCCCAGCCATCCAAACATGAACCCTGCCACTTGCCTTGAGCTCTTCTTTTTCTCTTCATGTTTCACATGCATTTAGAAGATAAGTGTTACCTGCTTTTCCTCTAAAACATAACAGCAGGAGTTCTGAAGATCATGAAATTGCACAGCAGATTTGTCTTCCAAAACATACATACACACATGAATGAATGAATGAATGAATGCATCAATAAATCAATCAATACGATTTTGGTGACTTGGTAGACTTTGGGGTTGGAATCTCCCAAATGAGAGACTACCTCATAGATGATCTAGGTCTTTAGTGATCTATCTATATATAAACATACCTACCTACCTATCAGCATACATACATACATACATACATACATACATACATACACATGCATGTATTCTTTACCCTTTTACTGGAGTGATAATTATAATCATAAACCATATACCAAATGTGCTTAATGTCTTGGGCTCAGTTTTAGCATCACAATTTGGGAGCAACCACAGTAAGCTGACCTTTACAAAATCATCTTTTTTTGTATTGGATCATTTTCTAGTAATTACCTTGATAAGGACCCAATGTCAAAAACAAAGAGAACTTGATTACATCTAGGCTAAAGACAATGACCTCTCTGAATATCCTGAGCCTAAATACCAAGAATAGGTTGTACAGGCCAAAGTTCTATATTGTTAACCAATGTGGATTTTGCCACGGGTGAAGGTACTCTCAATCTCTTTCAGGTATCTTCTGTACTGACAGTAACCAGCTATAGGTTCTTGGTTTCAGGGTTTCTTCAGGTAGTATCCTGATTTATCACAAGCAACAAAACTTATACCTAACATAAAAATGATTCACAGGGCACTTCATTTGGAGCAGGAATAGTGCATGGTCTGGGATATAAAGGACCAGTCTTTTTCTTGGATCCTGAAAGCTTAGCTAAAATTGTCAAATAACAAAGAAACAACATGGAAAACATCACCAAAAAGGAGAATATAAATTTGTATGAAATAGTAAAAAAGGTAGGTTGTAATTTCCAAGAGAATGAATCTGGATGGAAGAAGAAAGGAGAATGGAAATGTGAGGCAGAAAGAACAGGGTGAAGGTCAATAATTTGGGGAACATCTTTGGAACCAGGGAGTGATGAGAGAGGCTGATTAAAAATTAAATGGCGGTAATGTGTTCTCTGGTACACATGGGAATTTTTAGCTTTACTTTACCAGTGTCTTTTGGGTTTAATGCCACAAAAAATCCTTTCTATTAACAATAACTTTGAACAGCTTCTACACAGGAATTTAATCTTAGCAAGCTGACACTGGGGCATAGTAGGAATGGACCAAGTACTGCCTTTCCTGCACTAAAGGAGATGAGACAGTAGAGGATGACAAGCTGAGAAGGTATGAGATGATGTGGCAGGTGTTTTAATTCTATTATTAGAAATACCTGATGTTGATAGGCTATGGAACATGATGCCACAGACACTATGGGATTTATACTATGGGCATTTTGGTGGATGGAGAGCATTCAGCTACCCAGAAAAGCAGAACAATAAAGTTTGAGGACAGTTGTTCTTTGTGAATATTGAATGTAATTAGCATTTGTCTACTGACTTAAGTGAAAACCTAGTGGAAAATAGGAAACATGAGAAGAAGCTGTGATTGTTTGGCTTAAAGTAGGCTTTTGAAAGTGTAGGGGTGATGACTTTAAGCAGCAGGAATGTGGAGAATAGAGAGAAGAGAGTCTGGTAAGTGCTCTGAGAAATTCACCCTTTTGCAGGTAGGTGCTCTCCACAGCCTGTAAAGTCACGACTTCCAGTGTGGGATTCCTCATTGCCTCTCTATGTAATTCGTTTTGAGCATATGCCTTCAATTTGTCTAATATTTTGTTTCAAGGTAAGTTATAGTTGTCTTTTAAATGGTCTTGAAAAATGTATTTACTTGCTTCCTTATAAAAAAGTCAGTGACTTATGCAGGGAGGGTTGGAACATAATGTGAACGGAACCACAATTCTCACACACGCAAGCTTTAGATCAGTCACACCCACAGGTGATTCTACTAAAATATGAAAATATGCTGGGTACCAAGAAGTACATACAAATGGTGGTCCAGTGGTTTGACTAACATGAGATGCAGATAGGATCTTTTCAGTGGTCAGTTTTCTGCGTGATGTTCCTGGCATTGAAAAACAAAGAAAATGGAGACATTTGCTCACAAGTTCTCTCCTCAAGTTCTCACCATGGAAAAGGCTAAATGTAGCCATATACCCAGGTCTCATATGACACCATGTGCCTGTAGTGGACTGGGTAAAATGAAGTTCCACCACAGATTAAGTGAGGCTTCTTCAGGAGGAAGCTAGCTTCTGAGAATTGCACATCAGCATCTGGAACTATCATAATGACTCAAGACTGTCATCTCCCAATAGGGCAGAACTCCTGTGGGGAATTGGAAGATCTCCTTAACTCTGAATTCTAAGGTCTTAATATCTCAGGATTTGAAAGGAGCAAATATTCATTTGGAAACATGGGTATTTTGAGCAACAGTTAAATGCTGAATTCAAAGCGAGTAAATGCTCTTCTTTCCAGTGGATTTGGATGGAGGCACAGAGGCAGGAGAGCCTGACATGGGATTTCCTTTGCCTCTAGCCAAAAGCCACAGGATTCTCTCATTTATTCTAAATCGTTTGCTCTAAATGAACCTCACCATTCACGTTGCCCAAAGCCCTAGCCCCAGTCTTTCCCTTTCTTTTTCTCAAACTCTTCTCAAATCCAGTGTTTAATCTCTGTCCAAAGACTGACCACAGGAGAAATTTGAAGAAATTATAAGTACAAAAGAAGGACTCCAGTCTGTAATTCTGTTTTTCCCTACCTAGGTCAGTGAATATGTCTGTTCCCCCAAAACTATATTTCTGTACCCACAGAGAAGTGGTAAATGGTTAAGGAGAAAGATTAAAATGGCATCCAGAAATTGCTGCTCTAATCCTAACATTATGACAGTCATTGCTGCCTTTCAGCTGTGTTTTCTTGGAATTGTCCTAACTTTTGTTTCTAAAATAATTGATATACTCTGATTGTTTCTACCTATATATTTCACCCCTAGTACTGAGAACTATAACTCCTTTCTACATCTCATTTATATATTTCTTAGCTATCTTCATTTATAAATGATTTCTAACTCTATAAAAGTTGGATAACTCATGTATGTCACAGGGCTAACAAACAATGTGGCTGGATTCTGAAGATAGGTTCCCTGGCTTCATTTCTACAACTGTCCTCACTGCCAGGTAGCATGGCTGCAACATTTTGTGGCTGGAGTTGTTCCTGGTGTTAGCTTCCTAAGTTTCAAGTGGCATGTCAATGGATAACACAGACTAATCACTTTGGTATCCACAGGGGTTGAGATTCCATAATAAATTCTGGATGCTTTGTCCACTGCAAACTTTTTTCTCCAAAGTGTTATTCCCACTTCCTTGCAGAAGTTAATCCTGTCCTTTAAACCTTGGTCCCCATGTGTGGGCTGCTAAAACACTTTCACCAGGTATTCAAATGTAAACAATACAATTCACACTTCATCTTACAAATAGGCAGGAAACAGCCACAGGGTTATGAAGAGAAGTTTACTCCCTTTTTTTATATGCTGTAATTTGTATAAATTTAATTTTAGATCTTGCTGGGTTTTTTTTTTCAGTCGGTTGGCTGAAAAGTAATACGATTGGAGAGTTGATCTGTGTTCTGAAGGTTGATCTTGGCCCACTCTGCTAAATATTGATTATCTCTGAATTAATAAAAATTAAAGGCAAATTCCAAAGTCACAAATAAAATTTGCTTATTTCTTTTTCAAAAGTGAAAAGTGCTTCCAGGCCAAGATTTGATCTCCCATTCCAAGGTCTAGTCAAATTTACCTTGCTGAGATGGAGTTCTGAGTCCACAATTGCTGGATTTCATGTGATATTTAAAAACTACTCTTCCACATCACATACCACTTATACGTTTTCCCAGAAAAGTTAATTGCCTTCATCCTTCCCAGAATGTCATGGAGGATCTCAGCATCGCTCATTAGGGTTGTGGGAAGGCACTGATGAGACAATGTGCACTCCCACAGCCTTTTCTAGCTCATCTATTCACTGAAGACCAAAGCTTTAGCTGAAAATGTACTGTCAAGCACTGCTGGTCTGGGTTTTCCAGACTTGGTGGTGTCTCCTGTGGGTTTTTGGAATGAACTCAAGGGGAAAAAGACATCATGACACTTACCATTCTGCTTCTCTTTTACTGTGTCCATAAACTCACCTTTGTCTTTTCCCTGAAACATTAATTTATTCAAACTATGCTGTAGGTAAAATAATAGACCATTATATCCAACTTTCAGGATTTCTCATACAGTAGATTTTATTTAGATTGAATAGATCTTTTGCCTCTTAAACTTTCAAGCTTATAGTTCCATGATCAATGTCTTGAATCTAAAGCATTCATAGTAAATTATATGCCTAAAGCAATAACAGATCTTAATAATTTTTCTAACTTAAATTCATTCTTTTTTTTAATTTTTACTATTTTTATTACATATTTTCCTCACTTACATTTCCAATGCTATCCCAAAAGTCCCCCATAGCGCCCCCCATTTCCCTACCCACCCATTCCCATTCTTTTGGCCCTGGCATTCCCCTATATTGGGACATATAAAGTTTGCAAGTCCAATGGGCCTCTCTTTCCAGTGATGGCCGACTAGGCCATCTTTCGATACATATGCAGCTAGAGACAAGAGCTCCCGGGTACTGGTTAGTTCATCATGTTGTTCCAACTATAGGGTTGCAGATCCCTTTAGCTCCTTGGGTACTTTCTCTAGCTTCTCCATTGGGAGCCCTGTGATACATCCAATAGCTGACTGTGAGCATCCACTCCTGTGTTTGCTAGGCCCCTGCATCGTCTCACAAGAGACAGCTATATTTGGGTCCTTTCAGCAAAATCTTGTTAGTGTATGCAATGGTGTCAGCGTTTAGAAGCTGATTATGGGATGGATCCCTGGATATGGCAGTCTCTAGATGGTCCATCCTTTCATCACAGCTCCAAACTTTGTCTCTGTAACTCTTTCCATGGGTGTTTTGTTCCCAATTCTAAGAAGGGGCACAGTGTCCACACTTTGGTCTTCATTCTTCTTGAGTTTCATGCGTTTAGCAAATTGTATCTTATATCTTGGGTATCCTAAGTTTTGGGCTAATATCCACTAATCAGTGAATAAATATTTGATCTTAGCCATTCTGACTGGTGTGAGGTGGAATCTCAGGGTTGTTTTGATTTGCATTTCCCTGATGATTAAGGATGTTGAACATTTTTTCAGGTGCTTCTCTGCCATTCGGTATTCCTCAGGTGAGAATTCTTTGTTCAGTTCTGAGCCCCATTTTTTCATGGGGTTATTTGATTTTCTGGAGTCCACCTTCTTGAGTTCTTTATATATATTGGATATTAGTCCCTTATCTGATTTAGGATAGGCAAAGATCCTTTCCCAATCTGTTGGTGGTTTTTTTGTCTTATTGAGGGTGTCTTTTGCCTTGCAGAAGCTTTGCAGTTTCATGAGGTCCCACTTGTCAATTCTCGATCTTACAGCACAAGCCATTGCTGTTCTATTCAAGAATTTTTCCCCTGTGCCCATATCTTCTAGGCTTTTCCCCACTTTCTCCTCTATAAGTTTCAGTGTCTCTGGTTTTATGTGAAGTTCCTTGATCCACTTAGAGTTGACCTTAGTACAAGGAGATAGGAATGGATCGATTCGCATTCTTCTACATGTTAACAACCAGTTGTGCCAGCACCATTTGTTGAAAATGCTTTCTTCCACTGGATGGTTTTAGCTCCCTTGTCGAAGATCAAGTGACCGTAGGTGTGTGGGTTCATTTCTGGGTCTTCAATTCTATTCCATTGGTCTACTTGTCTGTCACTATACCAGTACCACACAGTTTTTATCACAATTGCTCTGTAGTAAAGCTTTAGGTCCGGCATGGTGATTCCACCAGAGGTTCTTTTATCCTTGAGAAGAGTTTTTGCTATCCTAGGTTTTTTGTTATTCCAGATGAATTTGCAGATTGCACTTTCTAATTCGTTGAAGAATTGAGTTGGAATTTTGATGGGGATTGCATTGAATCTGTAGATTGCTTTTGGCAAGATAGCCATTTTTACAATGTTGATCCTGCCAATTCATGAGCATGGGAGATCTTTCCATCTTCTGAGATCTTCTATAATTTCTTTCTTCAGAGACTTGAAGATTTTATTATACAGATCTTTCACTTCCTTAGTTAGAGTCACGCCAAGATATTTTATATTATTTGTGACTATTGAGAAGGGTGTTGTTTCCCTAATTTCTTTCTCAGCCTGTTTATTCTTTGTGTAGAGAAAGGCCATTGATTTGTTTGAGTTAATTTTATATCCAGCTACTTCACCGAAGCTGTTTATCAGGCTTAGGAGTTTTCTGGTGGAATTTTTAGGGTCACTTATATATACTATCATATCATCTGCAAAAAGTGATATTTTGACTTCATCTTTTCCAATTCCTAGCCAAATGGATGGACCTGGAGGGCATCATCTTGAGTGAGGTAACACAATCACAAAGGAACTCACACAATATGTATTCACTGATAAGTGGATATTAGCCCAAAACTTAGGATACCCAAGATATAAGATACAATTTGCTAAACGCATGAAACTCAAGAAGAATGAAGACCAAAGTGTGGACAATATGCCCCTTCTTAGAATTGGGAACAAAACACCCATGGAAGGAGTTATAGAGACAAAGTTTGGAGCTGTGATGAAAGGATGGACCATCTAGAGACTGCCATATCCAGGGATCCATCCCATAATCAGCTTCCAAACACTGACACCATTGCATACACTAACAAGATTTTGCTGAAAGGACCCAAATATAGCTGTCTCTTATGAGACTATGCTGGAGCCTAGCAAACACAGAAGTGGATGCTCACAGTCAGCTATTGGATGTATCACAGGGCTCCCAATGGAGAAGCTAGAGAAAGTACCCAAGGAGCTAAAGGGATCTGCAACCCTATTGTTGGAACAACATGATGAACTAACCAGTACCCCGGAGCTCTTGTCTCTAGCTGCATATGTTTGGAAAGATGGCCTAGTCGGCCATCACTGGAAAGAGAGGCCCATTGGACTTGCAAACTTTATATGCCCCAATATAGGGGAATGCCAGGGCCAAAAGAATGGGAATGGGTGGGTAGGGAAGTAGCGGGGGGGGGGTATGGGGGACTTTTGGGATAGCATTGGAAATGTAATTGAGGAAAATATGTAATAAAAAATATAAAAAAATGGAAATAAAAAATAGTGTAAAATTAAAAAAAATAATTTTTCTAACTTAAAATGATACATTCTATTATATACTATTTGCCTATTGAGAAATATTTTATTGCCTAAGTGAAATATTGATAACCTGACATTCACATGTGTTTATTTCTAGTTTTGTGTTTGTGCTGTGTGTGCATAAATTAAACTGTAAGGTTTCATGTGAGTGTTTACATCTTGTGTACCTCATGAGCTATTTTCAATCTATAAACTGTATAACCAATTATAGTCAGCTTAATTAAAGACATAATTTACTTAGCTATTTTCTTCTGTTGTTTGTTATTTAAGGTTTTTGATGTATTATGGTAATTTATAACTAAATATAGGCAGTATTGTTAGTTTGTGGTCAGATTTGTTTATGTTAATGAATGTTGGTCTGGTCATTATTTTAACAAGATGGAAAAAATGCAATGTTTGACAAAATTCATTTGTTTGTGTTTCTTTTATTTATTATCCTCACCCAGAGACAAGACTCAGAAACTGAATTTCAAGTGAAAATGTCTTTGATCATGATCTCTGTTTGAATATTGGTCTTTTATATTTCAGTTATAAGATGACTGACAGGTTGTTTTTCTAAGAGTCTGAGAAAATACCCATTTGGCAAAGAAGCTGTGACAATTAGTAAGATAGTGCAGTGGGGACCTTGATCTCTTTATGTTGTCCCCACAGAAAAGTACAGGGGATTTTATATTATACTCCTAAGACCTACTCTAACTACATCTATATTTTGATATTTAGAGGACATTTTCCAAAACTTGATATGTTTTGATCATTCTGTGTATTTAATGTGGTCTGTTTTCCAAATTCATGTTATGCTGAAAACCGATTTCTATACCAGTCCTTTAAAAATCCCACATAAACAATTTTATAATATCCAAAGAGAGATTTACAGTAATATATCCAATGTTTTTTTTTCTCCTTAAACTTCTAAGACTGAAATAGAATCAATACTGTTTTAGGGTAAGCACCTTTAACATCCTTCTTCACATTTTATATTAACCCCTTGAGTTAAGATATTAAGGAACTGGGATATCTATTTATTGGTAAGGCTGGAGTCAGTGGTTCCCAAGCCTTGCCTTATACTTTACCTCCTAACTCTCATCATTCCTGTGATTGAGATGTGCCATGTTATGAATCACTGAACTTACCACATGCCAACAGTCTCACTTTAAGTGCACTGCACACCTCTGCTCTACTTTCCCCAGCATCAGGATGCTGCATTCTTGGGCTATATATACATGAAGCTCCAAATTAGAGACCTAAACTCATCTAAAGACAACCAGGAACCGAAGGTTTGATGGAGATTAAAATAATGGTATTGTGTACAAATAACTTTTGGACAAACAACTTAGAGTAGCAGTTTTAATAGCGACAGAGCAAGTTCTTAAGGAAGAGAGGGGTGTGGCCCCTGATGCATTGTTCATGTTCATATAGAAGATTCTACACTTAAATTCCTATTCACTTCTCTTCTTTTCTATTTAAGCCCTACTATCATGCAAGGATACTGACGATCAACTTGGGGTATCTGAATCTTTTTGTTCCTCTTCACAACATGGTGCATAAGTCTTGTTTTCCTTTTCACTATTAAAACCAATAGGACTTCAAGTTGGTCTGGAAACACAACATAAGGAGGTCTAGGAGGAATTGGGGAGGGGCATTGTATGCTTGTTTGAAATTCCCAAAGAATAAATAAAAGGTATATTTAAAAATGATTGAATTTCTGGATTCTGATTCGATGAAGTTCATACTTAAAATTGGCACTTTGAGTAATGAGCAATGAATGCCCATTTTTTTTTAAACAAATACCAATAATTTGTCATTCTCAAAGTGAGTTGTTATCAGACATAAGGATAGTGAGAACCAGTACAAGTGGTTTCTTAGGAGCCTCTCCTCCATGTGTGCAGAATCTGTGACCTTAGCTGTAGTTTGATGGCATGGGAAACAATACAATGTTTTCGAAAGCACAGAGCCTAGCAACCTGGTTTGCCTCATGCTTTGTCTTTCTTTCTTTCTTTCTTTCTTTCTTTCTTTCTTTCTTTCTTTCTTTCTTTCTTTCTTTCTTTCTTTCTTTCTCTCTCTCTCTCTCTCTCTCTCTCTCTCTCTCTCTCTCTCTCTCCCTCTCCCTCTCCCTCTCTCTCTCTCTCTCTCTCTCTCTTTCTTTCTTTCTTTTCATCCTATATTCTTTTAACTTTTTGAAAATTTTCAAAATTAAAATGTAACTATGTCATTTTTCCTGTTACCATTTCTACCTCCAATCCTTTCCATATCCCCCTAGCTCTAATTTTTCATAAATTCATGGCTTCTAGCTTCTTAGTCTTTAATAGTTGTTTCTACCCCCTTTTCACTTTGCTAAGTCTGTGCTTTCACGTTTTATATTCAATGCCTGCCTCTGCAGTTCTCCTAGGAATCTAAACCTTAGAAGAAATCTTTCTAATATTTTCTATTCCACATGCTCCATTTGCTTCCAGATGCAACCTCTGGGCAGTTCTCTACTTTTGAGATCCCCAGAGTGACTTCATTCACACCTTTTTAATCCAGGACTTTTGTCACTCCTGATTCAGGAAACCTGTTATTGACATCAGTTTGGTTGGAACTGTATTGAGTTATGTGAAAGACATTAAGCACAAGCCCAGAAGCTTTCCAAAGGAAGCTCACAATAAACATATGATATGATTCACTTCAGAGAATTTTACCTCACAAAATTGTGCTAATTCACAATAACAACTCGATGTACACTTAACATAGATAAGAATGAATTATTAGTTAGATGATACACATGAAAATTCCATAATGTTAGTGGGTTGGTCCAGTTGAGATTCACTTCCTAATATTTAGCAGTTTAATGTGCATATTCTGTGATGGCTTTTCTGTGTAATCATCCAGAGACAAAGAAGTCTTCACTTTTATTGTTCCATTAATTTTAGCTATCAGACTATGAGTGATCCTTCTGCAGAATTGTGGTTTCTTTGTTTGGATGGCATACATAGAATTATATGCAACAATCCTTCATTTCCAAACTGTGCTGAAATTATACAGCTGTTCTAGCTAATCTATTTTAACTTTTTATTTTCCAAGAAAAGCCAGTGGTACTCCATGTTTTAGAAGCCATCTAAACTATCTGTGCAAGACAGTCCGGGATTTCAACACTGCATTACTTATGACACTATATCATCTTTACATAACTAGGGTATTACAAAAATTCCAAACACAGGGTCCTGCGAGGGTTGACAGAGTTTGCTGCTCTTACAAAGGACCAGACTTCAGTCCTTAGCACCCACATGCAGTAGCTCATAACCTATTAAAACTCCAGCTCTAGAGGGTCTGATGTCCTCTTCCAATTTCCACGGGCACTTGCATACAAACATGTACATCCTAAAATATAGTCACATACATAAACCACCCCAAAATATAAAAAAGAAACAAACATGCATGTTTCCTATCAGGAGGAAAGTGGTCATTTGTACTACCTGCTTAATTGTGCTATGAAGCTCAAACTATTCTGAAAATTGGCAAAATATATTTTAATAAGCAAAACAAGGGGCCAGTGAGATGGTGGGACTGTGGGTAAAGGTAACCAAGCCCAAGTTTGATTCCTGAAATCCATGTAATATGGAAGGAGAGAGCAGATACCACAGAATTGTCCTCTGACTTTTACCTGTGCACCATGACATAAGCAACCATGCATAAACATTGTGCATTCATAATAATAATGGATAGTTTTTAAAACTTCAGAAATGCAAAATAGAACAAGCAACATGTGAAAATCTATGTAAAGCAGCAAATGAGATTGTGATTCTACAGAAATAAAATAAAATGCTATCTTCGCATGTATTGTTATTCTTCAAATAATCCCATTATCTAGGATATTAACAATTGTTAAAGCTATTAATAACCAACATGATAGCTATAATTGCTAGTTATTTTGGGGGGGTTAAGAAATAAGACAACAACACTAGAAGTTGCACGAGTCAAAAGCATTTAGAAGACATCTGAGCAGTATTAGTCAACTCAACATTAAAAGTCAGCATTGCATGGTCTTTTAAATCTGTCTAGCCTTTGAAGTTTCTACTTTAACTGTTTATGACTGCTTATTCTAAATAAAATCCACTAGTATTATCATCTCTTGGGAAAGTATGGTAGAGCCTGCATGGCCTTTACAAGGCAGGGTTTAATTTTATATTTACAATGATTTTACTTGTCTTTCTCTCTCTCTCTTTCTTTCTTTCTTTCTTTCTTTCTTTCTTTCTTTCTTTCTTTCTTTCTTTCTTTCTTTCTTTTTCCTTCCTTCCTTCCTTCCTTCCTTCCTTCCTTCCTTCCTTCCTTCCTTCCTTCCTTCCTTCCTTCTTTCCTTCCTTCCTTTCTTTTTCTTTTTTGATTTTTGTGTTTGTTTTTCTGAGACATAGTTTCTTTGTGAAGCATTGGCTTGGAACTCAGAGATTCCCCCTGCCTCTGCTTTCCACAAATGGTATCAAGCCCCAGGCATTCTCTTCATCTCTGTCCAGATTGTATAATCTCAGCGCTCATACACAGAGTAAACATGATCTTGCATATGTACATTTAATTTTCTCTAAGTGTAGGTAAAGTAGATTAATGTATAGTGATTAGTGCTTGAGAAGTTATTTATGGGAATCTTAAGCAGCTAGATTATGAGGAGGTTCTAAGATGTCTATCTCTCGAATATTTTTATGGCACTATTCAAATATAACATTTTCCTTCTTCAATAGCTTCTACTCCAAGATTCTCCCTAAAACTACAGACAGAACAAAAATCATGCAACATATGGATTTCCTTACACATACAAACCTTATAGATCGGCTACACTGCAGCAGAGTAGTAATGCTAGCAATAAATAGACAATGATTAGAATATTCTATGAGGAATTGTGTACAGGTGTTCATACATCCTCAGAGTCTGTCATAGAATATTCATCCTCCCATGCCTATGTGATGAAGACGCCCCCATTTCTGTATGCTGAGATCAAGGGGACTGATGTGGGGATATACTTATATTATGGGACTCTTATACTAGCAGTGTGAATCTGTTACAGTTTAACTCATAACTGAAGACTGCTGAGCAAGCAACAGAAGGGTAAACAAATTCAGGAATATAGGTGAGTGCATGAGCCAGGAGGCTATGTGTGTATTTCCTTCAAATTAAAGCATTCACCTTTGAGAAAAGAAGAAGGTTCAGGAGTCCAGAGGCTCAATTTTAGAAAGAGTATAATATTCACAAGCTGTTTCCATAACATTCTTCAAACAGTAAATAATTTCAGGGAGGGAAGAGAGTTTCTTAATGGATCTGCCCACAAGCTGGGCAGAGAGTTGCAGTGATGTAGCATGTATGAGGTATCACCCAGGAGAGGCAGGGCCTTTAAGTAAATGGGGCTCTTAGCCACTTTCCTGTAAGTAACCCTAATAACTATATTTGAGTGGTTTGTTTCTTTTTTTCTGTCACCAGTAATCTACATATTATTATTGAAATTTGTTCACATCTCCTCAGGACAAGTCATACTCTGTACACTGTGGGTTGAATTCCACGTGTTTCCATCACTTTTCTCAAAATAGCACGCAGTTTAAAGCATATATGTTGTTTCACTCTGGAAATTTTGGTTTTTTTTTTTTTAGGTATTTTTTTAGGACCTCAGTCGATCATGTGTATCTGAACTTAGGGAAATAAAGATGTGGCCCGGCAGGGAATGCTTCAGACAGTTTTTAGAGGGATATTTTATTAGAAAACTGCAGCTTGCATACCGCACCATTGTCCCCTTTGTGCATAAAAGTGTAGGAATTGCCTTTGGCATGAAGGTTTGGGGTAGCTTCTTCAGAATTCTTCTCAGAGATAAAGTCCATTTTATTTGGCATCTTCTGTGTACCAAGCACTGTGCTATCTTCTGTAACACGTTATTAGTTAATGTCTGCCTTAAAACTGTGCCAGGAAATATTATTTCATTTATTTCACAGGAAAGAAAATGGAAGTCCAATTTTGGAATTGCCTGATGACATCAAAGTTTTAAAAATCCAAACTCAGGCTAGGATACCTATGTGTTATAATCATCTGTATAAAATTACAGAGGAGAGAGAGAGAGAGAGAGAGAGAGAGAGATGAAATAAGGCTAGTGGTTTTCTAGAACTATGATTCAGGATTGTAGTGCTTATTAATGGGAATTAAATAAGTATTGCTTGCTGATGGATGTGAAGTTCTTTTTGGGTTATATCTGTGAATATACAAAATAATTAGCAAATTATACACTATAAAAGGTTAATTTGTGTTTTGTAGACTTTATTTCAATAATGTCATTTTTAAAGCCCCCAACATTTAGCCTAGAGGACAGTGTGTCAATGAATATCTATGCTGAAAATTATATTCAGAGAATTGGGGCATGTATGTATGCTACATGGGAGAATATATTACCTGTGGAATTGTTGGGGCATGTATGTATGCTACATGGAAAATATATTACCTGTGGAATTCTTGCTCTTGGAAAAATATGGTGCCCTCAGCCTCCAGAACTACAACTCAGAAACCTGTGTAAAGTTATCAAGGCCAGGTGAGGATGTCATTCATTCTAGTCATCCCAGATCCCTCCATAGTCCTGTGTGAAGTTGAAAGCATGGCACATTCCTGGGAAGGAGAAAGGATGAACGTCCACCCTGAGGAGAACTCTTTTGAGGATGCTTTGGTTTTCTCGGGAAGGTCTGAAAGAGATACACCCATGTTTTGAACCTACTTTCTAGGTTTCAAGTTGCTGGGAATCTTCTTTCTCATAATTGTTTGATTACCATGGAACCTCTAATCCAGGCCGGAAATTCTTCACTGCCCGCATTTCTTTCTACTTCAGAATGCGTAGCTAATAGCAACCAATTGCTTTTCCTATTTTCTCACTTGGAGTCTGTTTTGGGAGCTGGGAATTGCTATCTTATAAAATCGGTAACATCTGTGACAAGAGGCCAAACAGGGCTGGTAGCAGGCTGCTCGAGAGCTTTCCTGCACGCTAAAGCGCTTCTTTCAAAGGCTCTGGGTAATTCTTCCTCTGACTTTTCAAGTCTTTCCAAACCCCATCCTTTTGCTAAGAGAGCAAAATGAATTTTGTGTTTAAGAAGTCAAGCTACTTAAAGGAACCCGAACAGCTTCCTGAGGATTTTCCATTCAAACACAGGAGGTACCCCAGCTCTGCTTCCTGGACAATTTTATATTGTCCACGGTTGCCTCTCACTGTTGGAACTGATCATTCAAGAAGGGGAGCTCAGTTACCTGAATGCCTGAGGCAGCAACCTTTTCCTCCTGGTCACACAGGCCTAACTGTGCTAGAGATGTAGCCCTAAAGATTAGGAAGAAGTCACTTCTGTGTCCTCTCCCCATGTCAAAAAGTTTGCTGCCATGTTCAGAGATGGAGATTTGCATCAGGAACACGTGCAGGATACAACAAGGTTGGGTAACTCTATGGAAGCCGAGAGGAGGAAGTGAGCCTTTACATTTTTGCTGCATGATTTGTGTTGGATTGTTTTTCTATTGTTTGTTTAATCAGAAATGTCCTCTGTATTCTTTGGTTGGACTGATGCTCTAAAATATCTGCCATTTTCAGACGAGGAAAAGTTCATGGGTGAAAAAGACAGTTTTGTTTCTGGGGAACTAATTTTGTTGTTGCTGAACAACCCTTCTGCCCTTTGAGCAGATAACAAAAGTGTCATTATCTGGGTTTTGGAACGGCTGATGAATTATTCATGCCACCAGCTATGACTCCAAGTCTCCAAGCAGGAGTCAGTGACTTGTTTTTCTTTCTCATAAAGGTTGAAAGTGCTTTTGTAGACATTTCTGGTACACCTGTATGCTTGAGGCAATCAGGTGTGATGTACTGTTGACACAGATCACTTTCCTTCCGTTCTCCAGGCAGAGATTTCAAGATAGAATCCTCCCAGTAATTTGCCTTCTTTTAAAATGAATTCACTAGGTTAATGGGGGAAATGTACTCATAAGCTCCGTGTTTGATTAAAGATCTGACACTATGGATCACATTAATATCTAAATCAGTGGTTGTATGTGCACATGCTGTTGAAATGGAGTTGGGATAGTATTCATGAGGCTCCTGAGCTTATAGATGAAACCCAATGTGGAGCCTTTAGTGAGAGTTCGCTCTGTGGTGAAATCTTGCTGCATGAGGTCTGCCTTAATCGACACAAACATCTTGCTAACAAGGAAACTGAGTCTTCAACAGGCCAAACACAATTCTGTATGTGGTACATCTAAAATCTGTGTAACATCACACCAAGCCCAATGTTAGCCAACTCTCTTTTAAATCCCTATAGTGTGACAATCAGGCAGTTTCTTTTTGAGAGCATAAGGACAGCATGACCATCGCGCTTGCCCTGTGGAACTGGGCACTTGGAATTTCTAGGCTTTGACTGTATTGCTCATTCAGCGACTAGAAGAGAATCAATGACATGCCAGGCTCTAGACTCCATGGTTTGATAGTCCTAACTTTAGAAACAAAATTGAGAACATGGGACATGCCATCTAGCATGAAATCTGAATCATGAAATAGGATATAAAGCATGAGAAAATTAAATTGTGTTGTTCTGACACTGTGTGTACAGTATAAAGGAAAAAAAAGGAGGAAGGAAACATTTTCAAGAGAAGGGGAGCTTTTCAAATTACAAACAATTAACAAATGTAACTTAAGCATTTTCATTGTTTTGTTCCCAATTCTAAGAAGGGGCACAGTGTCCATACTTTGGTCTTCATTCTTCTTGAGTTTCATGTGTTTAGCAAATTGTATCTTATATCTTGGGTATCCTAAGTTTTGGGCTAATATCCACTTATCAGTGAGTACATATTGTGTGAGTTCCTTTGTGATTGAGTTACCTCACTCAGGGTGATGCCCTCCAGGTCCATCCATTTGCCTAGGAATTTCATAAATTCATTCTTTTTAATAGCTGAGTAGTACTCCATTGTGAGACTATGCCAGGGCCTAGCAAACACAGAAATGGATGCTCACAGTCAGCTATTGGATGGATCACAGTGCTCCCAATTGAGGAGCTAGAGAAAGTACCCAAGGAGCTAAAGGGATCTGCAACCCTATAGGTGGAACAACATTATGAACTATCCAGTACCCCGGAGCTCTTGACTCTAGCTGCATATGTATCAAAAGATGGCCTGGTCGGCCATCATTGGAAAGAGAGGCCCATTGAACACGCAAACTTTATATGCCCCAGTACAGGGGAACACCAGGGCCAAAAAAATGGGAATGGGTGGGTAGGGAAGTGGGGGGGAGGGTATGGGGGACTTTTGGGATAGCATTGGAAATGTAATTGAGGAAAATACTTAATAAAAAATTAAAAATTAAAAAAAGCTTTTTCATTGTTAAGAAAACTAGCTGTGCGAAACATCTGTAGAGTGTCATTTGTTCATTTCCTATAAATTCTTTTTTTAGCGCAGTATTGCTCAGTATGGAAGTGGAGAACAGAGGATGTAGCCGGGCTAAATGATTTTTCTTGCTGGAAAACTTACATTTGATAAGTGAAGAACTGAAAAGGAGGAGAGAATAGGAGTTCTCTTCTTGCTTGGAATATCTGTAAACTGAACTGATCCAGGAGTGAGGCAGAGTGACACAAAGTGAGAGCCCACTGGCTCCTCACTTACCTCTCTCCCTTACATCCTTAGAAAGGATATCTCTACCCTTTGTACACTATATATGATCTGCCTGACAGGAAAACATTTTGGAAAAAGAGACATATTGGTGAATGAGTTTTGCATGAATATGATTTTTTTCTTTACCTAAGAAATACCTCCTATTCTCATCCTTTTCCCTTCTTTACTATGCTTGGGACAGAACTCCAGGGTCTTGAGCATGGCAGGTAAATATTCTACCATGGAGCTATATTCCAGCCCATTACCATTTGTAGACATTGTTGGTTCTGGTTTTCAAATCTGAATCTTTTGTGTATTCTTGTGGAAGAGGGGCCCACAACTACTACTCAGTGAGATTCTCTTGTCAATCTGTACTGTACAGATGAGTTATTTGTAATATCAGATTCATTGAGAAATAGAAAAGCAGGAGGAAATTAATTCCTTCTCTGCATAAAGATGGTAAAAGTGGAATTAAAAGAATTAGAAGCATTCATTTTACACAAAGGGAGGCAACTTAGATTCCAAAACAAACAAATTCAATCTCATATTGTCCTTATCAGATAGGTCTTTGGAAAAACTTTAGTAGAATTGGTTAAACTTTTTTTATAAAAAGGTTTAAATTTAGTTTTGTCTCTGTGTTTCTCTCCCCCCCACCACCTCTCTCTCTCTCTCTGTGAAGGCCTTTGCAAAAGCAACAATTGCTCTTGATCAATATGCCATCTCTCTATCTCTCAAACCCCTCATTAAACTTCTTTGGCTGCCTACCTCCTGTTGCATGTAACAAAGTCACAAAGAATCTTCAAATCTCAGTGAACTGCCTTCAGATATCTATCTCACACTCTAAGTATTTGTCCCAGTACAGGTTGACAGAATACATTTTACTCCCCTAAAACTCCAACCTCCTCATCACCATCTCTCAGGGATCCAGTGCCACAAAAGGTCCACCAGGACTTTGGCAAACTCCATGATCTCAGCAATGTGGAAATTGAAGAACCCTGGATCTGGATCTGTAAACTTTGTCCGCAGATGACTCATTAATTCTATTCCTGAGGCCCTTCAGAGAAAGGCTTTCAAGGGTCTGGGGATCTAAAATCATCCAAGGTGACTGGATAGAAAACGGGTAATAGCTGGTAAACAACTTTACCAATCACCTTCATGAGCAAAGCTTAGGAAGTACTCAGTCTCTTATTCTCATGTAAAACTCACATCAGCTCTAAAGTGATGGAAGTGGCTGGCAGGAGGAATATGTTTGTTGTTTCTGCTCACCTGGGTGAGAAGGTGACTGGGATTGAGGGGGGAAGAATGCACCAGAGGAGAACATAGTTGTTTTGTTTGCAATAGCTTCAAGAAAAACAAAGAAGAGCTTCAACTGATGTATCCATTCCTTATGTGGCTAACATGCTATGGTAGTTGCAACACAGTGGAGAGCTCTGCTGCAAGAGTGGCAAACCTTGTTTCACTTCGTTTCTTCAAAGTTGTTATTCACTTCGGATGTTATTTATTTGTCCTCTTGTTTATTACTTATTTCTTATCAGGAAGGACTCACACATTCACTTTTTCCTTCAGTTCTTTGTTTCTGTTTTATTATTCTCCCAGCTTAGTCTCAGGGGAATCACTTCACAATGACACTACAGAACTTTTACTTTAGTCAATTTTGCATGTATGAAATGTCTTCCTTTTAACTATGTACTTTGGGGAAATGTTTTCTTTCTTTCTTTCTTTCTTTCTTTCTTTCTTTCTTTCTTTCTTTCTTTCTTTCTCCAAACATAAGACTAGCCACGTTTTTTTAAGTGCTCAGACAAATCAATATGAGATTTAAAAGTATACAAAACTACCATTGAGTTTGTTTTGTTTTGGTTACTACTGCCAGAAATGGAACCTGCCCATAAATAGAGTTAATATATGTCAATGAGATTCCATTGGGAAAAAAAGCTAATTTCTGCCTTGAAAGCAGTTATCAATAGAAGATAGTTTCTGGGTTAGAGATGGATGTTCATCCACTTCCCTCTCCCACTTTTGGGACCCCCATCTGGCTTGAATGTATATAGGCCCGTGTACTCTTCCATAGTCTCTGTGAGTTCATATGTAAATCAGTCCTGTTGTATTTGGTAGACACTGTTCCTTGCTGTCATCCATTATCTGGTTCTTACAATTTTTCCACCTCCTCTTTCAGGTTTTGATGAAAACATCCTATTTATATTTAGGATTGAGTGTCTCCCTTTCTGCATATTAACCAAAACCATTTTATTGAAAAACAACAACAAAACTCTGTACAACTGGAAAATTAGATGGTTTTTATTTCCTTCTTCAACAGAATATTTTATTTTATTTTTTAATTTATTAGGGTATTTTTGTATAGTGTATTTACTGTGATAAACACCACGATATAAAGCAACTTGGGAAGAAAAGGGTTTATTTCAACTTACTACTTAATGTCCATCAGGAAGTGAAGGCAACACAGGAACTCTGGCAGGAACTAAAGAAAGACGATGGAGGAGTAGTGGTCACTGTCTTGTTCCGGTGGACTCCTCACCTACTACCCCTGCCAGTGTTGGCACTATCCACAGTGGGCAATGCTCTTCTGTATCAAGCAGTTATCAGGAAACTGGCCTGACTCACCTACAGTCCAATCTGATGGAAGCAGTTTTAACTGAGTTTCCCTTTTCAAAATGACTTTACTAATTAATACAAAATCTAGGTTTGTACCCTCTTTTAATTTTTTTAAATCTGTCAGGTACATCTTCTGTTGTCTGTATTGTTTTATATGTGTGGCCTTTCTACTTGAGTATAGTTGTCCTAATAGAGGTTGTATCCTTAAAGAAAGCTGACTCTCCTGTGCTTTCAAGTGTCCATAGATCCTCATCTCTGGGTGGGACTTTGGGCCTACCACACATTTCCATGCTGGGATTTTGTCTGTCTTAAGCTCGTGTAGGTATTGTGTATGATTCAAGATCTGTGAGTTCATAGAGGCAAATACCTGTTTTGTTTAAAAAACAGTTTCCTATACATCTACCAATTATGTGTCCTAGAGTATTTCCCGCACTATCATCCACTGTGATCATTGGAAGAGGGTATATGGTGTAGATAACCTGTTTAAAACTTAAAATTCTGAGGTCTTTTATTCTGTGCACCTTAACCAGCTGTGCATTTTCTATATTAATCATCATCTACTATAAAAAGAAGATTCTCTAGTGAGGGTTGAGAGATATACTACTCTATGTTAATATTACATATCATTAAGAGTCAATTTAACAGTATGTCCATTTAGTAGAATAATACTAGGTTCTCTGATACCCTGTCTAGCCACAGGGTTTTGGATTCAATAAATTTGCAAGGTATATGTTTCATTGTGTGAAGCAGGCCTTAAATCAAACCAGTATATCTTTTGGATACACCTATAACATTTCTCCTGTGATTGCACCCATCATCACATCTTGTTAGTTATTTAGTTATTATAGCTTGCAGGGTTAATACCAACATAAGATTGAGATTACTTTTCCGAATTCTAATAGAGTATACCACATCTTCTATGAAAGCTAGCTAGTAGAAATTATGCTTCCAACTGAGTCCCAGCTGGATTTTTCCAAGTACTATGCTTCAAGTATGGTATATCTTCCACAATTGGGTGGAAAGTTCTAGAAGATAAGAAAGAGCAAAATCAGGAGTTTAAACGAAACCATCATATAATAGAATGGCAATATCCCTATTAGACAACCTTGGACATCCTTCCTTACCATCTACTATATTTTAGAGAATGTCTCTTTGCTCCTTTTCAGCTGTGCACTAGGCTAGTTGGCCTATGAGCTTTGGGGAATTCTCATCTTTTCCTCCTAGCTCCAAACAGAAGCACCACAATTACAAAGTAGTACCACAGCAGTTGGTTCTGGGATTCCAAGACTTTTTAGCAAATACCTTTCCCCCAAAAGAATTTTCTCAGCTTCTGAACTTCTCTTATGTATTTTATCACATAGTTCCTGCCATAATCAATGTCCATACTATTTCAAACACCCCAAATTTCCAACATAACCTTCTTTCTCCTTATTTTAATGAAAAATAGAATTTCAGAAAAACTTCCATTATTTCCTTGCTTATTCCAATTTTTATAAAGTATATTTATGTTGCTTCTGAAAGTACAAAGATGAAAAGAACTGGCTCTGTCTTCCAAAATATCTGGTACACATAGAAGTTCATTATAAACTATATTTCAGAAGGATGTGGTTCTTGAAAAGTGTTATCTTGAATGATGGAAAATACATTTTATTATAAACACTAAAGATTCTGAACAGAATCATGCAAAAGAAATCTCATTTGGAGACAAGTGGATTTTTAATATTTTTTGTTGTTTTCTGTGTGTGTGGTGGGTTACTCATACACATACAATGTTATGCAAATGATACTAAATATTCAAGAGACTATGGTATTAAGGAACTGGGCATATGACCTCCATCTCTAAGTAAACACTATTGGTATCCACAGAACAAGAAGACACACCTTTCACCTCCTCAGCCTTACAGCCTTACAGAATGGATCAAGCATTCAATGATTCTTCATTTTTTTCCCATCCAAGCCTGACATTACATGTGACTTCCTTCCTTGCTTTCAGAAATAATTAAGTGTTGAAAGCTCTGACTAGAAGGATTAGAGATATGAATAACAACTTGACAGATCAAATCAAATACATTCTGATTTGATTACATTACTAAGTCAATTATTATTTCTTGTCACATTAATTATGGCAAGAGTTATAAAAAGTGTCTTCCAATAATTTCCCAACTGAATCATGATGTCCATATCTTCTTTGTGAATCTGTGTGAGATCAAGCCTGCATATCTGTGTTGACAGTAAAGAAGGAAAAAGAAGGAGAATTTTTGTATTTATCCATTTATTTGTATATTGTTTTATAAGCACTCTGGCAGGCACTAGACTTAGGTATAGCTGCTGAGAAATCAAAAATAGATATATTCGTCCTATAGTCCTCTTATGAGGTAGAAGGTCAGAGGGTGAAGCTGATCAGATAAAGATGTCCATGAAGACACGGAGGGGCATGGGAGGTATAACAGATGAGACAATACAGTAAGAATCCTCAGAAGAAGGCTCGTATGTTGGTTCTGAAGTTATTTTCCATCAATTTTCTATTGAGACTAGGAAGTACTTAATATTATTGAGAATAATGTTTGAAAACAATCTTTGTCTGTTGAATGCCAAATAGAAGATATTTTGCTGAGTAAGAGATACCATTGCTTCTAGAACAAATGTTCCAGGAACATACTGAAAGGATGTATGAACGCCAAGTGAATACTCCCATCAGCACTCTGCCCAGACCAATACATATGCTTGAAGGTTATTTTTTCTTTTCATTTATTCTTCTCTCATGCAGTATACCCCAACCACATCCTCTCTTTCCTCTACTCCTCTCAATATCCACACTTCCTCTCTTCCCCGGATCCACTTCTCTTTTTCCCTTCAGAAAGGAGCAGTGTTTTTCAAGGATATCAACCAATCACACCATTACCAGATAGAATAAGACTAGGCATAATCTCTCATATCCAGGCTGGACAAGGCAACCCAGTAGGAGGAAAAGGGTCTCAAGAACAGGCATAAGAGTCATAGATACCCATTGTTATCAGTACCACAAAATTCCCCAAGCTAAACAAACACAATATGTATTCAGAAAACATAGCACAGACCCATGTAGGCTCCTTCATTGCAGCTTCAGTCTCTGTGAGCAGCTATTTTCCCTGCTTAGTTGATTCTGTAGGCCATGTTCTTGTGATGTCTTGTGGACTCCTCTAGCTCCTACAATTCTCCTCTTCTGAGCAGTTCCTTGGACTCCACCTAATTTTTGGCTTAGTCTCTGTACCAATTTCCATCAGCTGGCTGAGGAAACTATCCTGATAACAATGGAGCAAGGTACTGATCTATGCATATAGTAGAATATTAATAGGAATCATTTTACAGACATTTTGTTGTTGTTGCTGTGTTGTTGGTGTCATTCAGTCATGTTTGACTCTACCTTAAGTCCCTGGGCTATTGAGCATCAGGTTCTGAGCCATCCAGACAGTAGAATGGTGGAGATATGGAAGTTGGCTTCCTTGGTTGTAGTACTTACAGATTAGTTGTATCATTAATCCACTGTCCCTAACTCATTTCTGTTATAAAAGACTGATATTCATTTCAACTGACCTGTCATGTCACCTGTATCACCTGTCATCTCAAATATCCCTAACCAAGCATCCTTTAATGCAGCCTTTTAGCCAGATATTAGACTCCCTATTACCCCATCCATGAGGCAGCCAGTGTGAATACTATCCATTTGAACTAAGCAAGTATGTTCAGTTCTGGTTTGCTGTATCACTATATGTGTAACCTTGGCCAAACACTGTTCCTTTGCACATGAATTAAATAGGATGAAAATAGGGTCCTCCTCCTATGGCTGTCTTCAAGAAAAAAAAAAAAAAGACAAATGTGGTAAACCATGGGACATGCCTATATGCTAGTGCTGAGTCATCACTCCATACCTTCAACTTTGGGAGATAGGTATGTGCCTTTCTTTGGTGTTTATCAATTCAGCAGGTGAGGCACTGCTTCTAGTCATACTCTCAAACCTTGGATTGATCCCCACACTTCATTTAGAACTATAAGTAACCTTTGTACCTTTTCTAGATTCAAACCTTGTTATCTCTATACCTGAGCCATGGCCTACAACACTATGCTGTACTGAATTTCTCATCTGAAACAATAATGGGACACTACTGTGACTACAAGAGTCACATAGATGATCCATCTTCTTAGATATCAAAATAAGAAAAGACAAAAAAGTGGTCGTATACTACTGAGCAGCATCAGTTATCCTTACAATACACTCTGAAAGGAACCCTCTCCAGAGCAGGAACTCTACAGTCCTTGTCTTGGCTTTTCTTCCCTTTCTTCCCATCTGCTACAAGGTACAAATTTATTCACATATAAATTGTGTATATTTATGGTGTGCAACATGGTGTTTTCAAAAATGACTATACTGGAATGGTTGAATTAATTTTGTGTGTTTGAATATCTGCTTATTGACCTAGCCTATTTCAGAAGCTAGTATTATTCAGTAAATGTTCACACACTCTTTAGCATTTGTATAAGAAGTGCCTAACAGAGTTCATTTTAGCTCTAATTTTCCAGGTTTCATATAGTAATTCTGTAATTTATCATAAGTTGAAATTCTAATATTCTATACTGGTAAGAGTGACAGAGCCTCCTATGTGTAGTGCCTGAAAAAATCAGTCCAAATGGTTGTTGCCATAAGCAAAATATCCAAAGATTGTTCATTTGAAAATTATGACCCTTTTCAGAATTTTACATTGCATTATTTGTTTTATGGTCTGTTCAGTATGCATTGCACCAATACTAATTACTGCACTAATAAGTCTGTGTGTTACCAAGATGCTTTACCATTATAATTTCAGCCACATGTTGTTGTCCTTCCTCAAATACTCCAGGCTTAATTGCATCATTTTTTTCAGGAGATTTTATGTGGTGTAGCTTATTTCAAAATTAGAATATGAATAAATGAAGTGCAAACCACTTTCTTTAGAAAATGCTTTTCTATAGAAGTGCTTTTCTAATGAGGAGAGCAGCAAAAATTCTATGTTCCCCTGGGTCTGGTAAATTTTATGGCTTCCTGACTTTAGGGATACCAACACTAATTGATATATCTACCATATAACACCTACACATAAAGATCAGGAGGATTCATTGAAAAGGAGATTGAAAAACTGTAAGAGTCAGATGACCAGGATGCCTGCTTAAAAAACATGTGTCTCCAAGACAGTAGAGGAACACTGTACACGCGAAATAGCTATAATATGCTTGGATAAACAATACCTGAACAATGACACCTCCAGGTGGATTGTGGATGGTTAAAAATTTGCAAGGCCTCACACTTAGATAAGGCCTTAGATAGGCAGTCAATAGCTCCTGAGAGAATTGGTTTTCCAGGGAGGAGCTCTCTAATAGTAACTCATTACCAAAAAAGTCAGCACCAATCATATATATGTTTGGGCAACATTAAATGAACCTTGTAGTGTGTGTGTGTGTGTGTGTGTTTATGCATATGTGTTTGTGTGTGCATGCACATGTACATACATGTATGAGTATGTGTCAATAATTAAATAAAAAGAGCTTATACTTTGGAGTGGAAGGGAGCATGAAGGAAATTGGAAGTGGGAAATACAGGGTTAGAAATGATGTCTGTACAGTACTTACTTATAAAATTCTCAAAAAAAAGTTTACATTTAAAAAGTTGTGACTTCCAGTGGTTATTTATGCAGTGGAGCTCATGAAATGACCAGAGACACCAGGCAGACAGATAGAGAGCATAGTAGTCACTCCAAGCATGTGAAACATTCATTCTCACATGCCCTTGAGTGTTAGAATGTTGTTTTCCTTTCCTAAGCCTCAATTTCCTCATGTAATAATTGATTAATAAGTCAGATGGTGTCTGATTCTTTCTTCCTCTCTTATTTCATATTGCTTGGCTTCTACCAATGTCATCCTATAACTGTTGTGTTTGCAGCCTGCCTGGAAGGATTCTATTTGTTCTTGGATTAACTAGCTTCAAATCACTGCAACAAATATCCAAATTAACAAGCTTAAAGTTAATTTGAGATGGAGAAAGGGAGCTCAATAGAAGAAATGGAAGAGGACAATGTTATGATTGTACTTTAATTTTTTAATAGAAAAAATATTTATTTCAGATCAATGTTTTCCAAGTTAATACATAAATGGCATCTTTGATTTTGGGTCTGTGGGAAGACAGAGAAGCATATGCCAAACAAAACTCTTCCTTTTGTGATTGTGAGCTGAGGGAGAGAGAGAGAGAGAGAGAGAGAGAGAGAGAGAGAGAGAGAGAGGCAGCTGATTCACACTCTCCTCATGATGATCATACACCCTAAAAAGTACATATTCTAGTAGACCACCACTTATCAATGGCATCATGATAGGATCAAGAATTTAGCATAGAGGGGTTATCCAGATCCAGACTACAGTAGGCCAGTACTTCAAAACAACATATATGATAGGAATAATAATATATGATAGATGGTCATCTACATTCTGCATCCAATCACTGATCCCTTCCCACCATTTACTTGTGCAACCTCTTTCTAACACTTCCATTGCTTGTATTCCCTTCCTTTATCCTCCTCTCCTTCCAGTTAATAAAATTAAATCTATGTTTAAATATCTGTACACATTTCTGTCTTGGTCTTTGAAGTTGGAGTTTCAGTGCTTTTATCTTGTTATTTATTCTGTGAGTTTAAGATCTAATGGTGCATATGTCCCAGTACAAAGGAATGCCAGGGTCAGGAAGCGGGAGTGGGTGGGTTGGGGAGCAGGGTGGAGGGAGGGTATAGGAGGATTTGGGGATAGCATTTGAAATGTAAATGAAGAAAATATCTAATAAAAAAGATTTAATGGTGCTATTGTAACGATATGTGGAAATTATCCATAAGGCAATATCTTCTTTCTCCCTCGGAACACTAGGCAGGAAGGATAGAGCAAATCAAGTCAGGTGTGTCCAAGAGCTTCTGTTAACCAGGCACTTTTCATTCCTTCAAAGAACCTGCATTTAAAGAAGACCTCCTGCCCCACGAAGACCATGGAAGGAAGAAAAGAAAAATGGAGCAAGAGAAGCAACACTTAATGCATGTACTGCTTCAGGACAAAAGTACTTGATTCTAGCCCACTGGGGCAAGTCTCTGAAATCTGTTTCTTTGACTATAAATGAGAGATAATCCTACCCTTATTATGAAATGAGCTATAGATAAAGCATGAATTACATAAGACCCCTAGAACATGCTATCTTCTGTGTCCTTATTACATGACAACTTTACCCATTACCTATCCAGATACTTTTTTACAAATTAGAAATAGTCTCAAAATACCCTTTTGCACTATTCAGAAGTTTATTTTCATGAAAAAAAAAAAACATGTCTCAATAGTGACCCTGATGTTAGGTGTGCCATCCATAAATAGGACATCCTCACCTAGTGCTTCCACATAGTAACTGCATGGAGAACCTTTGAAATGTGGAATGATATGAATTTTGGAATGACATGAAGACTGACAATTCACCTATGTTCTCTTTAAAACATTTGGCAGTGTTTTTAAGTGCCATACAGAATGTTAGACACCAAGGTTGTCGAGCATTTTAAAAAGACACTTGTTAATATTGGTGGACAGTGAGTCAAGAGTGTTCTAAAAAACTACAATTAGCTGCTTGCACGGCTATGTTGTGAGTGACCCTGAACCTGCAAATTTTCTCTACAGAATAAGATACCTTGGCGGGCCTCAGCCATATTCATACTATCTTAGAGGAGAATCTGGTATATTTGTTTCAAAGCAATGATTCTTAACAAGGGTATATTTTTAAATATTTGGAAACATTTTCAGTTGCCATCATTGGGTATGCTGCTAGCATTAATTAGATAGAGGCTACAGATATTACTGAAGATGTTGCAATATACAGAGCACTATCTCAACAAGACAATTGTGTTGGTCCAAAATATTAGTAGTTTTATCTTGAGAAGCCTTTGTCTGGATAGATATCTATGCTGCTACTATAGAAGTGTGAATAGATGATGAGATTTTGAGGATGTTCTTGTTATTATAGTAAATAGAAAAATTACATGAATTAAAGAAAGATTTCAATTAGAAATAACCAAGGAAATGTCTTAATTGATGGAAAACAGAGGTACAAGAAGGAAGTGGGGGAACATGCTTAAGAATGAAAATTTGGTTATAAGAAGAATGTTAACATTGATGATGATATATTGGGTTAATATGGTTAGTAAGTGTTACAGGCAATAGGGACAAGGGGGTAATTGTTCTGATGGAAATTTTGTATGTGCATATTTGCATGTATGTAGTATATATGTGTGCACAAATTATCTGTGTGCATGTGTGTGATCGTGAATATTGCAGTGAGAGATCTACATTGATGTCTACTTTTATTCTGTCCTTTCTTACATTTGAGACAGAGTCCCTCTTACTTGCTCCCAAGATCACCACTTTGAATAGACTAGCTGTACAGCAGGGTTTAAGGATCCTCTTGTCTCTGACTTCTAATGCTCAGATTAGAGATGAACACTAACATACCACACAGATTATTTTGTGGAGGTGCTGGGAATCCAAAGTCACATCATTGTGCTTGGCTGGCAAGCACCATATCTACTCAGCTGCCTAACCAGATTCTTATTAGATTTTTGATATGCTGAGTTGATGTTGAGAAAATCATGTGAACACATCTAGGAAAGGCTTTATATATAACCCACTGTGCCTGGGGGTATTGGCAAGAAGACAGTTGAAGATGTGGCACTGGACTGCATCTTCTGACAGCCGTTCTGTTCAGGGAGCACTCAAAGAAAAGAAATGCCTCACAGACATTGGCTTTCAACTGCGCAGTAATGTTCCTTCACCTTTGGCCTCAGAGAAACACAACTCATTCCTTTCTGCACCCATATTTACTCCCTTACAGCTAAATTCCTCTGAGGTTAATAGGTATGATGGATTGTGTAGAAGGAGTGGAATCTGACCCACACTTACTCAGTTTTCATTAAATTACATGGTCTTGAAAGATAAAAGGGAAAGGTTTATGGTTTATAGTAAAAATAAAATTTTATGTTTTCTTAAGCCACATTTTGTGTTTCTTAAACCAGGGATTATATGTTGTTGTCATTCAACTGAGACTAGGAAGAAAAATGTTTGGGGCTTGAACTAACTTTGTGAAATCAGTGCCTCTCAAGACCATGCATGTCTCTTCATCAAAAGGTTGGGGCATTTACATTCTTTGAGAGCCTTTTTTTTTTTTTTTTTGGAGGATCAGCACCTTATGATGATGACACATCATCAGAAGAAAGTTCTTCTTTCTGTTCTCCTCCTTCAACAAGTATTTACTCTATCATGTATATAGATAATTTTCCTGACCACAAAGACAGAAGTATGGTGCAATATAGTAGTCAAAGAAATTCTGCCAGTTTCCTCCTCTCACTTTCACAACCACTCTACATAGGAGAGGTCAGCTTCTCCCATCACTTTCATGTTGCACCTAGCTTAAAGTTGTGCAGTGTCTGTTCTGCTATAACAGAATGTCAGACAAAATAAGTAACAGTTCATGATGGAAAGGATAAAGAGCAAAGGGAACAGCCATCCATTGTTGGTGAGACTGCAAACTTATACAGACACTATAAAAAAAAAAAAATCCATACAGCAGTTCCTCTGGAAGTTGAGAATAGCTCTACCCCAGGATCCAATTATATGATTCCATAAACTAGAAACCCAGATGGACATCAACAGATGAATGAATAAAGAAAATATGGTATGTTTACACAATGAAATTTTACTCAGGTTTTAGAAAATGAAATTTGTAGATGAATAGATGGAAGTAGAAGAAGTCAACCAGATTGATATACCCAGAACCAAAAAGACAAATATGGAATGCATTTATTTATATCTGAATATTAGCTGATACATCAATTATAACCAAGCTACAATCAATAGAACCTCAGAGGTTGGGTTTAGAGTAAGTGACTGGCAGGGGGAGGATAAAACAGGTAAATCTCCCTAGGAAAGAGAACTAGATTATACTGTTATGCTTGCAGACAGGAGCATGTTGTCCTCTGAGGGGCTCTACCTACCAGCTGACTCAGACAGATAGAGACACCCACAGAAAACAGTGGATGGAACTTGGGGACTCTTATGGAAGAATAGGAAGAAGGATATGGACCCCAAAGGGTATAGGAACTCTACAGGAAGACACACAGAGTCAAGTAACCTGGACCCTTGGGGACCTCAGAGTCTTAACCACCAACTAAAGAACATATAATAGCTGGATCTAGGCTTTTCCACTCATATGTAGTAAATGTACAGCTTGGTCTTCATGTGGGAACTGAACAAGTGGAAGAGGGGTTAACCCATAAGCTATTGTCCTTAAGTGGGATATGTTCTCCTAGCTGGGCTGCCTTGTCTGGCCTCAGTGGGAGAAAAAGCTCCTGGCTTTGAAGAGACTTGAAGTGCCAGGGTTGGGGCATACCCAGAGGGTCCCCTACCCACTCAGAGGAGAAGGGGATAGGAAATGGAGGAAGGGTTGTGGGAGAAGGTAATAAGGAGGGGGGCAGTGAGTGGGATGTCAAATGAATAGGTAAAAAAATGAAATTAAATTTGAAAAAAACAATGAAAAACAAACAAGAAGAATGTTTTCAATCTATTGGTAGCTTTCAAAGCATAAATATGAGTAACATTATACAAACTGAGCAGGATACAGGTATATATATATATTATATTATATATGCATATAATAACAATTAATGAAGAAAGAGGTCATGGATTAGAAAAAGAGCAGTATATGGCTATATGGGATGGTTTGGATGGAGGAAGGGTAAGAGAAAAATAATTTAATTATATTATAATATCCAAAATAAAAGAAAAATAAATACATAATAAGACCAATAACTCAATTTCTTATTTTTTTAGTTTACTTATCTTCCAAAGTTCTCTTTCATTTAGTTTACCAATGACAACCCTTATGTTATAAAATATTTTATAGAAATATTCATAAGGACTAGATCTTTGGCCTGTTAATTAATTCAATAAATATTAAAGATTTATGTGGAATTTAAGTTTTAATTTAAGAGCTGATAACATCCTATATTATTAGTGGACTGAAGGTTTGTTTGACTCTGAAATACTTAAACAAGTAAACTGAAAGGATGATTAAAATTGCTTATTGAGCTAAACAATGCTTCATCATGATAATTCTCTGCCAATGAATAGATACACAGAGCAGAATGCTCAGTGGGTCCCTAAGGTTATACATGTGAAACCCCTAGATCTCCTCCCATACAGGTGCCAAGTACACAAATCTGAAAATGTAGGCTCAACCAGACCAACATTTTTAGAAAAGCTCAAGGTCAAATATTTTTATGCGAAAGTCAGTTTAGCTTAAGCTGGATACTGTGCTGACCCAGAGGAAATATAGCCAGCACTTACTTGGTAAGTTCAGCACACAGTCAGCAGTATCAAATGGTTATTAGAGTCAGAGGTTGGACTGCCCACAATAGAACCAAACTCAAATGGCATAACAAAAACAAAAACAAACAACAACAACAACAAAAAAAAACCCAATGAAATAATTCCTAGTGATATTCTGCTACACTCATAGATTGACATCTAGCCCAGTTGTCATTAGTGAAGCATCACCCAGCAACCAATGGAAACAGATGTAGAAACCCACAGTCAAATAATAGGCAGAGCTTGGGTAATCCCACAGAAGACAGGGAGGAAGGATTGTAGAGGAAGTCAGAGGGTTCAAGCATACCACAAGAAAATCCATAGAAATAGCCAACCTGAGCCCATAGGGACTTGTAGAGACTGAACCAGCAACCACGGAGCCTGCATGGGACTGACTTAGGTTCTCTGCACATATGTTATAGTTGTGTAGCTTGATCTTCTTATGAGACTCAACAGTGGGAACAGGAGCTGTCTGACTTTATTGCCTGCATTTGGGATCCGTTCTCCCTTTTGGGTTGCCTTATCTAGCCATAATAGAAGATGAGGTACAATTGACTAGTTGACATCCATTGAGGCTGGCCCTTTTCTAAAGAGAAAAGGAGGAGAAGTAGATGTGGTGTTAGGGAGAGGGGAGGTAGGAGTGGGGCTTCAAGGAGAGGAGGAAGGGAAAACCTCAGTTGGGATGTAAAGTTAATATTTTTTTTTAAAAAAGGCTATTATTTACCCACAAAAGTGGGTCAAGGAGACCAGTGTAAAATTTCCAGGAAGGCTGTGCTTGACGTCCTTTTTGGTTCTTTACTCGAGGTCAATATAACCGTCAGTAGGCATTGAATATTATTTGCTGACATTCATAGCTATGCACATATTTACATAAAATGTCTTGGCAGTGGATCTGTAGTTTCTCTTTTCACAAAGGAAAACTACAGAAAATGAATGAGTGACATAGTCAGTGCATTCTTAAAGGACCATCTCTCTGGTGTAATCATTGAAAGTTAATGTTTGTTATAGGAGTAATCTTAATCTACTCTCCAGTTAACATAGTCTCCTTGGCTTTCCCCCCTCTATATCCTCATGCTCACCCTCCTTTACTCCTGAGAATAAAACTTTCAATTAATCACTTGCACAATAATCTCTCACCTGTGTTCTGACCCCACTAATGGCACCTCTACATTTAGAAAATTAACTAATCATTAATAGTATGTGTTAAGGTGAAATATTGTAGAAACTAGGATATTTCCCTCTAAATGTTGAAGTAATGTAAAGTGAGATAAAGAAAGCTTGTCTATTGGAGAGACTTTTTAAAGGAACATGGTCTGAAGAAATGCACTGAAGGAGCAGGTTGGTCTACACAGCCCCAGTAGAGGGAGTTGGTCTACACAAAGAGAGATCAGGTGAAAAGTTAGAGTGCAAAATATGTGAGGTCAGGAGAATATTCACTGATACCTAGAGTCATTTTCCTTTGCCCTCACTCTATTGTAATAGTTCAGGGCCAATGAATCTCAATAGGTTCCTATGGGTAAAGAGACTGTGGTATCTAATAACATATTTGGAAATATTTTTTAAGCTCCTCTTATATTTACAAAAACAAACATATTGACATGTGAAAATAGCTTGTACAATAATATTATGAGGTCCTCCTCACATTTTTTCCTTGTGATGCATGAAAACTTAGAAGAGATAAGTGATAGTACTGAACTCATCCAGAAATTAAATAAAACCCACATTTCATATCCTCCAGTTGAGTCTCTCCCATAATGCTGTACTGAAACTTTATTGTACTAACATTTGAGAAACCCATTTGGGGCAGGGAAAGTGATTTGTGAGATGAATTTGTCACACACTGGAAACAACTCCCTGCCTCCAAAAAGATGGCTACACCTTGGTGTCAGGAATGTGTGAATAGGTTTCTTCATGTGGCAGAGGCAGAGGTAAGGTGTGTTTGTGAGTAAGGTTTCTGATTCTGAGAAGGGGTGTTAGTCTAAACTATCTCCTGGGTTGGCTATGATTATAGAAATGTTTATAGTAGAAAGGAAAGATGTGTTTGTAGCTTAGAAAATCAAGGAAGAAACCAGGAGTTGTGAATGTACACAGCCTGAGTCTAGAGGGAAAATAAAACACATCTTCTTCGATTATAGCATTGGAAATGTAATTGAGGAAATATGTAATAAAAATATTAAAAATTAAAAAAAAAAAAGAAGGAGCACAGTCTTGCTGACTGACTTTAGATTTCTGGTGTCCAAAAATATAGAATAAAAAATTTATTGTGAAAGTTGCTCTGTATGTGGCCATTTGTTTGAACAGCAAGAGGACACTAAACTAGAGCTCACCAGGCATAGTTTGAAAAAGTGAACTTTCATAGAATAATTCATACATGTTTCGAAAGTACTTAAGTTTCAGAGGTAAAAAGTCTAGACATTTGGCTTCCTGCTTCTCTATAACACAATTCAAGGAAATTGCATTTGGATACAGCATTTTTTTGGCATTTTTGGCAAGAGAAAGGAAGCCCTGAGTGAATGAAGTCCTGAGTGAGAATGTATTGTTGACGTGGGTACAACCATGTCAAGGAACCCCAAGTTCAGACCCATGAGAAAATGCTAAAGCCTTCCCCATAAGATGGCAAAACCACTCATGGCTCTTAGAGTCTCTTTACTGTTTCTGAATCAAAGACCCATAAGTATTAGAAGGGAGTTTGAGACATAGATGACCCATTCAGATGATCATTCCATGAACTCTCATCTTCTGCACATGGATAGTAGGGTCTCTATGTTAATCACTATCAATGACAAAAAGCCTTTCTGATAAAGATGGAGAAATGCACTAATCTATAATGATAGCAGTAAGTAATTAGAAGACAGTTTAATATTAGATCTATTCATTAGAATAATACTACATACTCCCCTAGGACCTATGCCATAGGTACTTGACCTAACCACAGGTTCTTGGTTCTGATAATGATAGCAAGTATGGGTTTCATTTTGTGAACAGGCCTTACATTTTGCGATTATCACTGCTAGATGAAATACCATGACCAAAGAAATTTGGGAAGAAAAGAGCTTACTTGACTTACACCTCTATATCACAGATCATCAGCAGGAAAATCAGGACAGGAACTCAAGCAGGGCAGAAACCTGGAGGCAGGAGCTGATTTAGGTGCCACAAGGAGTGCTGTTTACTGGCTTACTACTCATGGCATGCTCATCCTGCTTTCTTATAATAGAGCTAAAGATCACCAGCCCAAAGATTGCACTATCTACAACGGGCTGGAACGTCTTTAATCATTCACTAATTTAGAAAATCCCCTAAGTGACATATGAAATCATTTTCTTACCTTGTGTCAGATGATTTCTTTTTCATGTCCTATGATTCAAGCATGTGATTATTTTCAGCAATAGACTCTCAACCCCCAATTATGTAGGGTAATTAAAAGCAATGACAGTATCCTGTGCTTTGCAGGGCAACAGCTCCTTAAATAAAAAAAATCGTGGCACTGGAATTTTTCTTAGCTTAGTGGTGATATCTTCGAGGGACACTATTACCCCCCAGTTTACTCTAACTCTATTTCAACGTTTTTATACATGTGTCTTAATATATTTTACAGAACTTTTACTGTACTAGGTTTCCTTAGAACCTTTAAAAAGTCTTTACTGTTAGTGTTGGATACCCATTCTGGTAATCCCATTACCCTGAAGAAAATTCACCTTGAAATGGGTAAAGAATATCAGTGTAATACTGGCATTAGACAAAGAGAAAAGTAGCAATTATATTTGAGCTTCCTGGCAAAAGAGGGGGCTTTATGAATGGAACCCTCTAGCACAGGCATTAAGGCTAACAATTTACAAGTGGGACCTCATGAAGTCAAACCAAACAAATCCAAGCATTCAAATGAAGAGGCAGCCTACATAGTAGGGAAACTCTTTACCAGCTATACATCTGGCAGAGTGTTAATAGTTAGAATATATATATGTGTGTATGTGTGTGTGTGTGTGTGTGTGTAATGCATCAAGAAAACAAATAAATAAAATAATGTAAAATAATATCCATTGATCAAAATAGAGTTCTCAAAAGATGAAATACATATAGGTGAGAAACATTTTAATATGTTTAAAATCCTAGTCATAAGTGAAATTAAAATTAAAATTTACTTTGTGATTTAATCTTATTCCAGTTGGAGTAACCTAGATTAAAAAAAAATCTACCAAACAAACAATTGACAACAAATGGTGACATGAGTGTGGAGAAAGAAAACCATTAGTCAGTCCCTATGGGAGTATAAGCTGGATCAGCCACTATGGACATCAGTGTGGAGTTTCCTCCAAAGGTTAAAAGTATGTATAACACTTGATCTAACTACACCACTCTTTCCATTATCCTCAAAGGACTTTATATCCTAATACCAAGAGTCCTGCTCATCCCTGTTTATGGTTGCTTTATTCATAATAGCTGGAAAATGAAAACAGCTTACATGTCCGTCAACTAAAGAATAGACAATGAAACCAGTAAATTTTCTCTCACAGTTTTTCCATTCCCTTTCCTCAATGTTTCCTAACCCTTAAGTGTAGAAGTGATGTTGTAAATATATTAACTGGGGATGGGAGTTCCATAGTCAGGACAGTTGTCCTCTGTATTTTGAGCAACCATGATTTTCTGTCATGGTCCTCTGTGCAGTAAAAAGAAGCACCTTTGATAAGTATAAGAACTATACTTATCTGTAGGCATAAGGATAACTATTTAAGAAAATTAAACTTAGTTAGGAATTATACTAGTTTCGGAAACTGTCAGCAGTAGCTATCTAGGTTTCATGGCACCACCAGCTGAAAGTGCTTAGTTTTCCTGATATTTTCAAACTCTGTGTTTTATCAGAACTCTCTTCTACCACCCTTTTCTCTTCTTGGTCTCCTGATAGCTCCCCTTTTGTTCCTTCATCTTCAAGTCTTCTTTTTGTCTTTTAGACTCTATTTTCTCTGTTTCTTAAAGGCATTGCAACACAAAATAGTTAAGAGCATAGGTTTAAACTGTGAGTAAAATTGTGGAGTCAACCTGATCAAATTCTGTTTATGCTACTTAGAAATGACAATTTAGCAATTGTCATTGCTAAGAGAATTTAGCAATTTTCCAGTCCATCTAGTTCCTCCTATGTGAAAGGTGGGACTTCTTTGCTGCACTAGTGACAAGCGGATATGAAATAGTAAAGCACCAAGTGCATTGACACATTGACACGACATAGCGAGTTCAGAACAAGCATTTATCATCATTATCATTGATGTAATCTTCCTGGTCATTTCCATCCGAAGGCATCCATGTCATCATCGTCGTCATTACCTTTTCTAAAAATTATCACCACATTCTACTCCTCTAGCTTTGGTGAGTGAGCTTCCAGACTTCTGTCTGTCTGCAGGAGTTGATGAGCATTTCTTCTGATGCCTAATTCCCAACTCATTCTTTTCTTCAGGAATTCTAATGAGAATGAAGTTTAAAGATGTTTAGGGTAGCAGTGACAAAGACTTCATAATAATGAGGTGAGAACCTAAAACATGGTGCTAAGTAAGGATGCCTACAGGAACTGAGGGAATACGGACATGCTGAAGAAGGAAGGATGTGATTATCAACATATGTATGGATGATGAATACAGTGGTGAATGTACTGTACGGAAATCACCAAAAACCGCTTCTGTAAAGCATTCACAATACAAGGATGTATGATAATCTCTGCATATGTCTGAACTTTGGCAATAGACAAAGATACTGTATCATCTATCAGCACAGAATAGGGCTGTGGGCTGGCAATACTGGCTTTTTCTCAGGTTTCCAAAGCAGCATTGAACCTCGTTACATTTAGATGAAATTTCACCACAGAAATATCAGGTGAAAAATGAACCTCTGGGGTCAGTGGCATTTCTTTGTCAACTTAGGAGAATTCCATCCTTGCTGATAAATGTGTTAGCTTTCAAAATAACCTGGACTTCATAAGACTGTCATGATGACATTTATATTGTGTTCCTGTGAATTGTTATTTTCCTGGAAACTTGAATTTTAAGGCATTACTGCTGCCTTTGCACAGCATTGTGTATCTTTATTTTTCAACCACAAATGTTTAAAACAGTGTACATAGGGAATGAGTGCCTGGACTCTCATCTGAGGATGAATTTAATTAGTGAATCTTTAAAAATATCCAATGATGTTTAAAGTGCTTGCAGGCTGTGCCATGGAGCATGCATACAATTAATTACTGATTTTTTTTTTAAGAGATGAAATTGAGGAATGAAATAATGACCCAATGTGTAACACCTCAGCTCTGTCCATATGTCCATTTCTTGGGGTCTTCAGTAGAAACTCTGATAAAGGTTTCAAAGTGACAAGGGAACATTGACACGCTTGATAAAAGCTTGAATAATCATAGACAATTGACTGAATGTTCTTCATCACACAAATGAGGTTCATGCCATGGAAACAATACAGACTATGAAATTAAGAGGATTAGGGTTTCTAAGTACCTGGTTTATTAGCTGATAAGGTTTTTTATAGAAGTCAGGAGGAGATGATAGATAAGAGATAGATAGATAGATTGTATGTTATAGAAGTATATTCTTATTTCTAATTCCTTATCAATAATACCTTACAGTGAGCACTTGAGAATGTAATTCTTAGCTGTTTTGTTAGACACAAATGAAAACTTCTACCATCCTAGATTATTGAAAGATTCTTGAAGTTGTGTCAATAATGAATACACTTAAAGCTTTCCTTGATTAATGCTGTAAAATGAGATAAGTCTTTCTGGGAGCCAGGGCCCTTCCAGTTCCAGGATACTTTTTGTTCATATATGTATAAAGGAAATGTGAATGTAAAAGTTGGGCTTTTAGGGTGCCACTGAACACACTCATCACATTAACCACTTAGGAAATGTGATCAATTTTTTCTGGGGAGTTTTGTAGCTTTAAAACTTCATTTTTTAGCTGGGCAGTGGTGGCGCACGCCTTTAATCCCAGCACTTGGGAGGCAGAGGCAGGTGGATTTCTGAATTCGAGACCAGCCTGGTCTACAAAGTGAGTTCCAGGACAGCCAGGACTATACAGAGAAACCCTGTCTCGAAAAAAACAAACAAACAAAACCTTCATTTTTCTTCTATTCAACACTATATGAAATCATTCTTTTAAGGTGTCGTTTAATATGTAAATTGTATTGCTGTGCCCACTAAGAGTGCATTAAACTACTGAATAAACACTTCTACAAACTGTTTGCCTCTACGTCACCCTGAGCCCAGGGAGCTAAGGCATAGTCATGAAATTGGAAAGAGATACTTCATTCTCCTTGTTATTCTAAAGTAGTACAACAGAAGCCATGCAAAGTAGTGAGCGCTTCTCTTCCTTGGTTTGCAGATTTCTCAAGTAACATTCAAAGATCCGTTGCTTTTGTTTGTTGGGTTTGCTTTGTTTTATTGTTGTTGTTGCTTTGTTTTGTTTTCTATAGGACAGGAAAGAGTAATGCATATTTGTTCATTCATATAATTTAAAATATTGTTTTAAGACATAAAATGGACACCTTAAAGCTAGGGGAGTGGCTCAGTGGGCAATGTGGTTGCTGTGCATTTGTAAGAGACTGTACCTAAAGTATGCTGTAAACTCAGTGGTTTGGGGGATGGAGATATGAGGATTACTGGGTCTTGTTAGCCACCAGACTAACTTCAAGTTCAATGAAAGACCCTGTCTCAAGGCAATACTATGGAAATAGAAAGAACACTGGATCTTCCCTGCCCTTTGTGTGTGTGCGTGTGTGTGTAAATATGTGCTCATACACACACACACAAACACACACACACCACTAATATGAGGACATTTAAGGAACTAGAATAAATTACAAAAAGGAAAAGCTGTAGAGAGAAAATATATGAAAATACATGATGTGTTTTAAAAAGTAAAAGCACAATAGAAAAGATGGGGCATGATAGACTTTTCAGGTGCCTTTGGTGGCATCAGCAGGAAAGAAAAGGCTTCTGTAAAATGTCAAAGAAAATGTTTCCTGGCAGAAGGAGGAACAATTCCTGGTTAAGAGATTGGCAGACATTGGCGGGAAAAAGAAAGATAACAAGGCTAACTGAAACATTGTAGTCAAGGACAAAAATTATGGAGGATAAAGCTGTCTCAATGATGTTTTTGCTGTTTCTCCTCTAGTTCCAGTTCTGTCAGTAGATACAGGACTAAAGTAAACATTTAAAAAACAAACAAACAAACAAAAACAAACCGGCAAACATTTTCCTAAGGCCTCAGCCAGTCTAGCAGTATCTCTAAGTATGTACCATCTGTTGGACTCCTGTCAGAGTGGTCCTGTGCAGGTCCACCCTACTCTGTTCTATATACTCTTGGTGTAGTCAGATAGTAATTGTTGAATGCACTGGCAAGAATATAACCTTGGACAAGGGGACACCCAGTTTTGTGGAAGACCCCTGAAGAGGTGAAAGAATATAACCTTGAACAAGAGGACCCCAGTTTGGTGGAAGACCCCTGAGGAGGTGATCATAGTTGGATACTGTGTATTTCATATTCAAGAATACTTAGAAGAATCATACTAGGTACTATATAAGAAAGCATGTATTGCTTAAATTCTGATAAATTTTAGTTGGCAAAATAATAATAACATGCATATTATACTCAGCTTTAGACTGAATTTCATATAACAAGACTGGTACGTATTAATTTTATGTGCAACCCTTAAAAATAATGATTCAAAAGAATACCTGCACAACCCATAACTCAGTTGTGTCACTCTGGCCCAGGAGAGGTGTGACTGCTTTCTGTTGGACTTGCTTCTATATCTACACATCTAAAATTTAGGAAAGAATTGTGGAGATGTCTGAGCTATGTGTTCTTTGTTACCAAGAGATGCTCACATGGCATGGTCCCAGAGATGCCAGGGGCAACACTGGGTAAGTCTTGGAATATGGGCATTTTTCATGCTTTTGCATGTGTCATATGCATACTCATCTTCCTTGGGCCAGGGCAAGTCAGAAGGACAATTGGGATTCAGGAGTGGGTGAACATATTTATCTCATAATTAAAGGAGAACAATAATGACCATTTCTTGCAATATATCAGAAGGATTTCACAAAGTACATATACACACACACAGGCCAGCTGTACCAGTCAGCATCCCAGCTGGAAGTCAATTTACCACAGATGGTTCCAATGAAGAGAGTCTAATGAAAAGGCTGTTTGCCGAAGTGTGGGCAGGGTTACAGAAACAAACAAGGAGTGATGAGGGACCCAGAGAATAGCAACAGCTAGAAGCCATTATCACCTCGAGGGCTTTCAGGAACTCCGTTCCTGAAATCCCTAAAATGTAGAGCCCTGTGGAGACCCTCACTTTTGCCTGAGAGGAGGTGGCAAGGATGGAAGGAGATGTATTCTTTGCACTTTGTTTTAAAAGGTCTAACAAAGGGGTCAGGATATTCAAGGTGAGAGGGAGGATGGGTTATGAGATGAGTGGGGGAAAGGTGTAATCTGGAGTCCAGTTTCACCCTGATATTATAGGGAGTTGTAGAAGAGAAGAGTTCCTGTTAACTTGATATATAGGGTTGCCACATAAGTCACTTGTGTGAAATGAGCTCTCTTGATCAGGACAGTGCTAGGCAGGGAGAAAAGCTCAGGGTCACTGTTCAATCGACACAGTTCTGTGGCAAGCCATCCCAGGAATCAGACCAGTGTCTGTCAACAACCAACAACAGCATCCTTCTACACTCTGTTTGCTCTTGCACCCAGCTCCAGCTGAATCTGATATGGACCAGACAACCATGTCAGCATGGCATTGTACCTCAATAATGCAAATTCGCATATAAAATGTGTTTGAAAAAAATCTATATATGGATTCAGGTGAGGTGAGGTGAGGTTTTGTGTCCCTCTCTAGCCTCTACACTTGTTTCAGCCATGGAACTTTGGAGAACATGGTGTAGAAAAGCTTTCTCAATATGGCCTGGGGATTGGAAAGCTAAGCTTGGGAGGCAACATGAATATATAAAACTGCAGCTATGAAATGTGCCCTTTCTGACCAATTTGATCATTCTAGAAGAGAATAGATTCCAATTTACCATAATTTATAATGTAAATAACAATCTACACATGGGATTCTGGCTACCAAAGCCTAAATAGTGCTTGAGTTTGAAAAGAAAGGGTGTGTGAAACTTGTCTTTGCTTCGCTTTGCCAGTAGACAAGGAGTGCTAGACTTCATCATAGATATAAAAGGATTTTGTGGGGTTAAATTAGAGGTGAGGGGAGAATTTTTAATTGGTCTGGAAAAACCCTGCCGCTATTGAACTGTCTTAGTAAATTCTTTCCATCCCTTATCAGAGCAGGACCCCATGCCTTATTTATTTAGGTTATTTTTCAACATGTGAATATAATAATTGGTTATCCAAAAAGTGTGACATATGGCTTTTAATATTTTTAATGTATACAATACTTGTTTCTGACACCTCTAAAATATTTTTAAAAACTTGTGAATTTATTTTATCTTGCTTATGAAAGGATAACGTGCAGTTGGAAGAATGCTTGATTTCCGTCCTTCATCAATTAATACATTAATTCCACATTAGTGACATTGTTCTGTGCCTTACATGCAGGACAAAAACAATGTAAAACAAGAAAGGTTTTATAGCTCCTGGCTTTGGAGAGATTTCATAGCATCAGAAGGTGTGATTGAGGGTTCAGCTTCATGGTGTTAGAAAACTTTTTCAGTACAGGGCATACTGAGAGCCTGAATGGCCAAATTCTGATCCTGGAGGGAACACTGCATATATAAACCACAGCATTCTTCAAATGGCTGCCTGGCTTTTACTCACCTCATATTTGAAGAAAAGACAAAGTATCCCAATAATACATTAAAGGAGACCTTCCTTTTAGCCTACCTCATTATTCTAGATTTACTATATATTTGAAAATTTGGTCAAGATGTGGTTTACAGGTGTTAGGAAGCCATTTCCCCACATAGCTTAAACAATAAGGACAAATATTGTCATCTATGAGGACAGCCTTGACACGAGGGGCATCTTTATATACCAGTTATTTTAGCAACTCAACAATGATTAAGATTTAAGCCTTAACATGCCCGTACTTCAATACCTGCAGGGCTGTTCTGTTCATTTTGTGGTGGATTAAATGAGACCATCCGCCAAAGGCATGTGTAATTGAACACTTGGTCCCCAGTTTATGGTGTTACCTGGGTATATTTAGGAGGTGTGGCCTAGCTAAAGGTTCCAGCTATGCCACTGGAGCAGGCTTTGAGAGGTTAAGGTTTTGTCTTACATGCTGCTCCCAGTCTCTAATTTGTTCTTGCAGTGTAAGACATGTGCTCTCAGGTCCCTGTTTCTGATGCTATGCCATCCAGCCATTATGAACCCTAACCTTCTTGAACCATAAGCCAAAAATAAACCTTTTCTTCCATAAGTTCTCTTGGCCATGGTGTTTTATCACAGAAAGGGAACCATAAAGTAATAGGATGTCTATGGAAGCACTATGGAGAGCATCCAGATACAAACACACGCAAATGGAAAAACCACTTCTTCGAGAGAATGTAGATATTTTTTCCTCCAAGAAATGACCAAGAAGTCTTTCTTGACATTTCACCGATCAGAATTAGAATTCCATGGTCTGATGGTCATGGCAGAAATGGACACAGTGAAGCTAAGTTCATAGGCCTTCTCTCTTCACTTGTTCTTCACAACACATTGGTAGGAGGAAAAGGGTCCAAGAAATGTGAAAGCATACAGTGTGGAAGGAGGTAGGATAGAAGCCATTGCTTATAGACTTTTTCAAGGAAAAGAACTCCATTCCTCAGCTGAGGAATCCAGCATATTTTAGGTACATGTTAATGGCTTGTGTATTAGATATTGAATCCCAACCATTCAAGCTTCATTTACAGCCTAATGATTTATTTTTTGTGAAGTTTGTGTGTGTGTATGTGTGTGTGTGTGTACACAAACACTCATGCATATTCCCACAGAGGCCAAAAGATGGCAAAGGTTCCCCTGTAGCTAGAGTTACAGGTAGTTGTGAATCACCTTATGTGGGTACTAGGAACCAAACTCTATCTTCTGAAAGAACAGTACACATTCTTAACTGCTGAGCCATCTCCATTCCCCAGTCACACTAGTGATAATGCTGTGTAAATTGCTTCAACTTTCTGTGCCTCTCCAGCCCATTTGAGAAGTAGAAATAATAACTTTACTTATTTTAGAAATTATTAGTGTGCATTGGAATATGCATGCTAGATATTGAGAATATTTCATGAATGCTGTTAAGCTTCTATACATGCATGAGTATTAAGTAATTGTCTGGTATTATCAGGGGATAGCTTTTTAAGATTTCTCTATGCACCTAAAGGAAAATGATAATATTGTATTTCCACCAGTGATTGTAAGGATAAAATTTCATGTGTGTGTGTACCATTGGTGCTAAGGTCCTATTTTTAAGTCTTGTAGGTAGAATTATGTGATGAGATAAACATGAACACTCAAGTCTGACAGATTGGAAGAATTCAGCTGCTAACTCGGTGTCTTATTGCTAAAAGGACCCCCTATGAGCCTATCAAGTGTCATCCATTCTCATCAAGAAAATCTGCAGCATAGTTCTCTTCCTCAGACAACTTAAATAAGGTTCCTGCAGTAACTTCCTACTATGGGGGTTTGTTAAACATAGCAGGAGGCAGAAATCACTTGTGTCAGTTTTGGAGGAATTTTATCATTTCTCTTTTGCTTGGTACCTGTCTTAATCTCATCACTTTCATAACCTCTGTGAGGAATGACAAGAAGCAAAAGAAGTGGTAGGTATGAGTCGCAGAGGGCTCAAAGTGAAGTTGTGACACTCAGGTTAGCCACCTGTTATATTTCATAAAAAAGAAAAAGCCAGAGATATGTTCAGTGGAGGTGAGGTATAGTGTGGGGCAAGGGGGAGGCTCTGCAGGCCCATAAATAGAGTTTATTTTGGGTATGGGGTAGTAGAGACAGAAAAAGGGAGAGAAGAGAGAGAGGGGAGAGGGACAGGGGAGTGGGGAGAGGGGACAAGGGAGTGGGGCAAGAAGGGACAGAGAGGGAAGAGAAGAAGAAGAAGAAGAGGAAGAGAGTGAGGAGGGGGCAAACAGCCCCTTTTTTATAGTGAGTCGGACACACCTGGATGTTGCCAGGAAACTGTGAGGCAGAGCTAGGATGAAATGCCAACATTCTCCTGGTTTTGGTTTAATTAAAAAAGGAAACATTAAAAAGGTGATGGTGGAGCAGCAGGAGTAGGGTCATCACGATCTTTAGGGACTTTCTGCTGACTTTGGGATGACATTTCTCTGGGAAACCTAAGAAAACATACCCATGGGCATGTTGGTCCAGTTTCAGGAAAATTGGCTATTTCCTTGCTGTCCAGGATCTGTGGAAACATCTGTGGATACAAAGAAACAAACACACAAAACAACAACAACAACAAAATCAACCTGTAGATGTTTGTGGTGAATATTCTCAGTGAATCACAGGCACCTCTTCCCACCATTTTCAAAACACGTTTAGCATTTTAGAGATTAAAGATTAAATAACGCAAGAAGTATTGTGATTCCTTTCTTTCACTGTGATCACAAAAGTCGTGTAAACTCCAGTCTGTACTAGATCTCACTGGGTTTCCTCAGAGTTCCCTGCATGAGTGCGCAGCCCTCCAAAGGGCATTCGTTTGTAGCCCCCTTTGAGAACCTCCCATCAAGCAATGCTGGAAGTTCTGGACAGGCTCTAGCTCCTGACCGTGGCTTCTTTACCTTCTTACATGGATGCTGAAAGACATGTCACTGAATAGGCGTACCTGGTGGCTACAGAGCTCTCTCGTCTGCCATGTTCCAGGGCCACTTCCTCCTTCCAATCATGCCATCTTCTGAGAAAGACAAGGTGCAGCAAGATCATCTCCTCTTCCTCAAGGCAGGAGCTGACAATGGCAAGATGGGAAAGCAGCAGAGCCAGAAAAAGAAGCTGCCTCGCCCTTGCCAAGCGCTCAGTCTGTTGCCAGATCCAAGTCTCTGTGTGCAGACAGTCTGTGCAGCAAGAGGAACTGCTTCAAACCCTGCATCTGCCCCGGGCTCTTTCCCAGTATAGTTCCTTGCTCTCCAGCTCTCCCTGATGCTGCCACTTCGTCAGCCCTCCTCGACAGCTTTCTGTCAACTGACTCTCCCCAACTAATCCTTCTTAAAAAAAAAAAAATCTCAGAGATGCAACAGCTGGTCACCCTTCAAGACTTTCACATGTCTACTCTGCCACTTTCCCAGATTTCTTCATTCCTTATTGATTTGATTTTTTTTCTTTATCTCTCATCATCTCTTATGGAGATTGAATAACAGTTTACATCTTTCTATTGCTCGGTTCTTTCTATTTGAAGCCCTTTCTTGTAACAACTTCTGCACATATGGACTTTCCAATCATAAAGTGTCACAGAACAATAATAGATGGTAATTTGTCTCTGTTTTTCTGTTCAAAGAGTATCTGCATAAACAGCCACATCAGAACTTTTCCTGGAGATAAGCAGCTGGTATGGAGACTTGTTTTATGAAATATTGGATGAAAAACTTCAAAGTATTAATTACAATCTATGTACTTTTAAAAAGATATCCACACATATACAAGATAACTTATAAAACTGAGTTGCTTCTGCATCTCTGGGGACAGATATCCCTTCTTAGTGCGCTACTCCAGAACTGGTTTGGGGTATAGTGAGTCTTTAACAAAAATGTCTTGAATCTAAACTTAAGTGATTGTATAATGGCTAATTTTGTTTGTCAACTCAATTGGGTTGAAAAGTGTCCGAGAACCTAAGTGTGAGCACCCCTCTGATTGTTTCTGGATTGAATTTCCAGAGATAGAATAGGTGGTTCTGACATAGTAATGATTTTGTCAAATTGTGCCATGATAGATCCATGATAAGGTAGCACTCTTGGGGGATGGTTAATGACAGGAGGTAGGCTCGAGTTAGAGGAAGTATATATTTCAGGGGTGTGTTCTTAGGAATAGTTTCTTCTGGATTCTCTAAATATTATTCTTTCTTCCTCTGATCCTTGCTTGCCTTGACTTGAACTTCTTTTGTCTGTATGCCTTCCTGCTGTAATAGACTAGCACCTCTGGAAGCATGAGCCCACACAAGTTCTTCCTTTACCCAGTGTATCTCTTAGGTACTTGGTCATTGTGGTAAGAATGGTAACTAATACAGAGTGAATGGGGGAACTTTATATACCACATCCCTCTGCCTGAGATTTAAATGCTCCTTTGAATCTTCAATATAATCATAGTTTTGGAAAGTATTTCTGAAACACAGAAATCCTACTTAAAGGAGTGTGTGAACCATATGTAGTATAACATAACATAATATACATAATATTTATGTATAAGCAAATTGTTTCTAAATTTATTTTTATAAAAGTAAAAAAAACAATACTGCTTTGTCTCAACATAGTTGATATTCAAATACTGTATTAGCAGATTATCTCATATCTAATTTTTTGGAGAATTTAAAGAGAATAACTTTTTCCTCATTTTTAGGCACATTCCTTAGCAGAACAGCTTACAAAGGCAGGTATCCCATAGACCTGCCCTTCCATTCCAGGCTTCCAGACAGTCATTATAATATGTCATGTACTTGTAACATGAGTAAATAACTGCATTAGATATTGGGAATAAAGACGAAGAATTAATCATGTACAGAAGATGTTAAGATGCCCCAATAAGTATATGTTGTTAGGAAAACTTTTGTGGAAAAGACATTTGGTGGATTTAATGCCTTTTATGTCTAGATAAAAGAGACCAAAACACTAAACAGAGGAAAACCTATGACATAAGCTCACATCTCTCACAATAAATCTCCCTGAGTGAATACTTGAATGGAATATGAAATCAAATAATAAGAGAACAAGAAAATGGAGGAGCTTTCCTGAAATCCATAGCAGTGACAGCAGCATTCAAGGCTTTAAGATATTTTAGTTAGGAACAACAGGGAAAGGAGTAGGGGATAAATCCAGGAAAGCCTTAAATAGATGTGAATGTCTGTTTTATCCAATAATGCCGCAAATCTAGACAGTAGAAGAATGAACTTTGAGGTAGCATATTTAAACAACTATATTAATTGTTTTAAGAAAAATGAATTCCAAGAAGACACATATAGGGAGGCCGATGTGCATATGGATGCACACATAGAAAAGAACACAGAATTACAAGGTGACTCAGTAGTTAACATTTTTACCAGTGAACTCATATTGCTTAGTACCATTTACTGATCGTAAGTGGTAAAAACCATTTTAGTTATGACAGTCTCTTAAAAAGGGATTAATGAACCCCCACTTTCACACCACACAAAGTAGACATGTATGAGAGAACATCACATTGTATACCCTAAGTAGGCACAATTTGTAAATCTAAAAACCAATGACTCTGACTTCTCTAGATAAGAAGTAGATACTGCCCAGAAATAAGGATCATAAATAAAACTACAAAGAAGATGTTAATGGTAAAATTTTCCGCATACATCGGACTAACAGCAACTGTTCTATTTATAAAACACCATTACAGACAGGCAAAACACATCAATTTTCAAAATTACTTAAAGGACCCAAATCTGAAGTTTCTGGAAAATGTTAATGTCTCTTTAGTCCAATAAAATAATTAAGAATATGTAAATTACAGCACACTTATTGCCTAGTAAATAAATAAATCATATAAGGCTCAACAAAAATCATTAGATCCATCAAGGTCATAGCAAAATCATTAAAAGAAAATCTTTATCAAATTTTAAAATGATCATATGACTCAATAGTTATGTTTTTATAAATATCAGTACAAACATAAGACATTCACTTGGCTGAAATGTATCTTCAAGGTTGTATGTTGTAGTTTTATGAGATAAATTTGGAATATTACACATCTATTAGAAATTAAATAAAGAAGTTTACCAGATGCCTGCTCTATTGTAATCCATGTCATTTAATACTTATAAGAGTCTGAGGAGGTGCAGCAGCCTGCTTGCTTTAGAAGTGAACAAAATATACATCAAGCATGCAAATCCTGTTCCAAGCTGAAGATCAGAACTCAGTTCATGCATTGTGTCTCAGAATCCATGCTTCTATACCTCTCCTGGGCATATATCCAGAAGATGTTCCAACCGGTAAGAAGGACACATGCTCCACTATGTTCAGAGAAGCCTTATTTATCATAGCCAGAAGCTGGAAAGAACCCAGGTGCCCCTCAACAGAGGAGTAAATACAGAAAATGTGGTACATTTACACAATGGAGTACTACTCAGCTATGAAAAAGAATGAATTTATGAAATTCCTAGGCAAATGGATGGACCTGGAGGGCATCATCCTGAGTGAGGTAACCCAATCACAAAAGAACTCACACAATATGTACTCACTGATAAGTGGATATTAGCCCAGAAACTTAGAATACCCAAGATATAAGATACAATTTGCTAAACGCATGAAACTCAAGAAGAATGAAGACCAAAGTGCAGACACGTTGCCCCTTCTTAGAATTGGGAACAAAACACCCATGGAAGGAGTTACAGAGACAAAGTTTGGAGCTGAGACAAAAGGATGGACATCTAGAGACTGCCATATCCGGGGATCCATCCCTTAATCAGCTTCCAAACACTGACACCATCGCATACACTAACAAGATTTTGCTGAAAGGACCCAGATAGAGCTGTCTCTTGTGAGACTATGCCGGGGTCTAGCAAACACAGAAGTGGATGCTCACAGTCAGCTATTGGATGGATCACAGGGCCCGCAATGGAGGAGCTAGAGAAAGTACCCAAGGAGCTCAAGGGATCTGCAACCCTATAGGTGGAACAACAAAAAACAAGTAGGAACAGTACTCTTTCATTACACTTGGTTTTATTATGGTAAAATAAAATAAACTAACCAGTACCCCCCGGAGCTCGTGTCTCTAGCTGCATATGTATTAGAAGTTGGCCTAGTTGGCCATCAGTGGGAGGAGAGGCCAATTGGTTGTGCAAACTTTACCTGCCTCAGTACAGGGGAACTCCAGGGCCAAGAAGTGGGAGTGGGTGGGTGGGGGAGTGGATGGGGGAGCGGGTGGGGGACTTTTGGGATAGCATTGGAAATGTAAATGAAATAAATACCTAATTTAAAAAAAAATTCTAAAAAAAAAGTATTGGGAAAAAATAAATAAATATCTAATTAAAAAAAAAACTTAAAAAAAAAAAAAAGAATCCATGCTTCTAAGTACATCTGCTGTCTATGACTATGATACTTCACCTTTGACCCCTTCCTTTTTGGTGATGGTACACAATGGAGTTATTATAAGACCATTATTATGCTAATTGTTCAAAAATCTATATATGCCTCAAAGCAGCAAATATTTATGAAAAGCTACAAAAGCAAGTAGGAAGAGTACTCTTTCATTACACTTGTTTTTATTATGGTAAAATATTGAAACAACCTAACAATAACCACTGGCATTTTGTTTAAAATAATTTACATTTGTGAGGGTGAATATGTGTCACTTTCAGACAAAAATAAAATGACTCATATGTTAATTACCATGTTATATCGAAGAGTATACACAAAAGCATTACAGTAACAATGCATAAAATGTATGTAGTCATTTGGAGATAGTCCAATTAATGATTTTTCTATTATCCTACTGTTCTACATTTTAAAATGTTCTGTATATATTGAATTCATGGTGCAATGCATTTTATTTATAAAACTTATACAACAAACCTGGGGAAAGGTAGGCATGTGGTTTCATGGACCTTACTGTGATACCTTCTGGGCTCTATCTTAAGACTCATTCGCACTGGGTCGTAGGTAGGGTTGGAGAATTTATGTTCAGAAGGCCATGACCATGCCCTGTGTTTCATCAACATTCAAGAAGGACAGTAAGAAAACCAGAAGCTGACATAAAGCATTGCAGAATCTATGGTAAGGCCAGAAGACCATAAGAACAAACTCCTAAAAATAAAACAAATACCATACACATGGTCCTTGTCAAATGTTCTAGCACAGGTTCTGGTGCTAACTGTTTCCTTGGTAATATTACTTACTCATGTAGCATATGGCTGTTTTGTTAAGCCTCATAGACACATGTCTGCTGAGATAAATTAATGTTCCCATCTCAACTGCACAATTTGGCAGGAATAGTATACTTGCCAGCCAATGTGTAGACTGACCCACATGAATCCCCACTGGAGAATCTAAAAGGAAATGCTGTACATGAAGCTGACAAGCAGTTAAAGGCAAAAGATTTAGTAGTAATATCTGTGGGCCTTGGCCTAGCATTCTCGGTAGTACAGTTCTGTTATTAGAGTTTGAAAATACAGGGAAGGAACCTGAAAAAGTAGATAAATTCAGAAAGTGAAAGAATCACTTTTTTCAAATTATCAGGTGTCCAAAAAGGCACCTCATTATTAACCAAGGAAGCAAAAGCATTTCCAAAGGTGATATGTATCCATATAAACATATGTGTACAAGACTGACACGTGTACATTGCCACATACCTCTTTCTGAAAGTCTAGTTTTCTCTAAGGTATGAAAACCTGTCTATATTATGGGAAAACGCAGCATAACTTATGTTGAGAAATGTATCCTGTTTGACCCTCAGCTCTTCCTGCTCCTCTTATGGACTCTCAACACACCATACAGATTTAAACATTACACTTCCTCCTTTATCACAGAGAAGGGTCACAAAATTTAAATGAGCTGTGTTCAGTATACATTGCCAGGAACTACACAACTAACCTTATTCACCATGTATGCTTGGTGGATTACATCCAGTTGTATTTGCAGACAAGCAGATATTTCAGCCTCAAATTTGAGCTACTATAGCCCACTACAGGTAAACACGGGGGTTCAGTGGGCTGTCCAGTCACTCAGAACCTGATTTCAAGTTCTCCTATCTTTCCTTGACTCAGTTATTATCATCTTGGACTATCACATTCTCTAAGCTATTCCTTGTTGATAAGAGGTGAAATATTAAGTTCATAAAAGTAACAAGAAGACACTAAAATCCCTGGAACATAATGATTATTCAAAGACAGGTTGGAATGCAATGGTGAGCAGCTTTGTATAGAGGGCAGAGGACTGAAGGAGGATCTGAGCCTGGAAAGGAAGTGACCACATCTAGGATTCTTGATATTAAAAAAGAGCTACCCTTAATCTTGTTCAGTGTGCTTAGTGAAGATTTTGGACATGATCCTAGTATCCCGGGGGTCTGTTAATATCCAAATAAATTATTTTTAAATACCGTTTTTGTGTGGAATATTGAAAAGGGCCTACATAATATTATGACACCTCTTGGCACTGCAGAGTTCAAGGGAATCAGTGAATTATGCTTTCTGAGGCACAGTCATACAGACGACTCACTTCCACATTTTATCACTCATTTTGTACCACTCAGAACATAGAGTCCCAGTAATTTCAGAACCACATTTTAAACCAGTTTCAGTCAGTTTTAGAAGCATGAAAGTTATACAAGTGCCTCCATTTCTGTCTCTTCCTCCACCCTCTTCTATTTCAATACCTTTTTTAGCTACAAGCTGTTGCTTGTCTTCTATGAAATAGCAATCAGTTGAACTGTGGTCTGTGATTCATGACAGCCCTGTGGTTCTGGAATGAACTGGTGGCACTATCTTGCTTGTGGTAACTGTTTTAAAAGACTATGGAACTCCCTAGGGCTTTAACATTCTCCAGTGTGCTAGGAGAAGTGTCTCATGCCTGCAGCTCTGGCTTTTAAGAAAGTGAAACAGGAAGATTCCCATGACTTAGGAGCCACCTTTGGCTACTGGGTATGGTCTAGGTCAATCCAGACTGCCTTAAGGGGAAAATTAAATAAAATAACAAAACTAAAATGTAAAAACACCTGATTGTTATTGAGGTGGTTAAACAATCTTTAATGTCTTATGACAATCATTAACTATCACACTCTGAAAGGTGAAGACCCTGAGAAACACTGGCTCATGAAGACACCACTTCAATGCTTCCCAATGCTGCTCTGGAAGAAACAATGGTTCAGTGCACATGGTCTGGGCTTCTTTTGTGTAGTGAAGTGTTAGAAGTGTATAGTTAGAAGATGAAGTTAGGTCAATTCTTCTATTAAAGGTCAGAACTTGAATTGCAATGGCAATTGTAATTTTCAGTGTTGGTTTTCACTGTGGAATTTAAGCATGACCTATCTTGTCCAAATTGGGGAAGGGGTGGTGGTGGTTCACATTATAAATGCTACTTGGCTTGAAAATTTGACTGTTTAATAGCATTTGATATGTTAGATCAAACCACTTGTCTGTGAATGACTTGAAATGGGATATAGTGTTGAGAACATACTTCCAGCCCAGGATGCAGTGAAATCTTAAAGGAGTATAACTCAGGGCTTTGCTGATTCTAAACCCTTATCCTTCCAGTGAGAGCTACTGGAGGATAAACAGATCTATGGGAAAGAACTGTTTTTAAATAGGACTTGAGGAACCTTTGTCATTTATAACCTCTTTTACCCAGAAACTTCATACACTGGTAAATAAGTATATTAAATAGGTGTACGAATCAAACATTTACCAATAAAAAACAATAAAGACATCCAAACTAAAATTATTTCTTGCTGTGCATAGGATTTGAGCATTGATTAAAGGCAAAACCAACTTTTTATTGTGATGGGGAAATTGCATGTTTATTGTTACAGAAAGAATTAATATGCGCTGAAAATTAGCTTGAGACATCTTCAAGATTTTTCAGAGTTGATCAACAATTTCATTTTATAATCAATATCATTATAATCAATAAAAACAATTTCATTTTATAATCAATACTTACATGCTGAAGACCGAGGGTCGGAAAACCTTAGAATCTGTTATCCATGACCAATATGTTTCTATGCAACCAGAATGTGAATTCAGTAACAGCTCTGCAACTGAACACTCATAGTCCTGACTTGACTGAGATGTTTTAAGAAGTGTTGCACAGCATGCCTGAATCAAAGTGTGTACATCATGTGTGCTCAGATCTGAGGCTGCTGTAAAGTCAGACAGTGAAGCAAGAGCTGCCACAATGAGCCCAGGATTCATTATGCATGTTTTAAAATAAATTTCAGGCCATTGTACTTTCAGAGCCCTTTTATTGCTGCCGTTTTTCCTTGACCATCACATTTAATTATGTGACTACTCTTGGGCTTAAGATCCAAAGATTAAGAAGCATGGACTATCATGAGAGGAGTTCCTTGCAGAGAAAGCCATGTTGTCCAGCCTACTAAGGGGACAGCAGCTGAGTTACCCACCATCACCCTAGGAACAGAGCCTTTTGTTCCAGGGAGGCAACCCCTTAGGAATTGTCTTAGGCTTGAGTTTTAAGATCAACAAATTTGACCAAACAAAATCTCAAGAATAATAGATAATTTCTTTTTACTCTCTCACTCTCTCTTTTTTTTACTTCCTGTTTGAGCCCATGAGGTAGAAATCACACCTTCCTTCTTGCTAGTGCTAAGAAGTCCCTCGGCTCTCATTTCCCCTCTTCTTTTATTGAGATGCAAACCTTTTCCTCCTTGATAGTTTTAATCTGTAATGGCAGACATTATACTCATTAACACAGAGAGCATCTGTTAAAGTACAGTTAGAGAATCTGAACTTTCCATCCTTCCCTCAAACACCAGTGACACTCTTCCCTGTACATTTTCGCATATACTCACAGGAAACCAAACCAAATATACCGTGTACTTTCAGTACCTGAAAGTTGAGTCTTTGACTCTGAAACTTTAGTAGAATCCCGACAGAGGCCACTTATGAAGCTGGCAAAGCTGCAAGAAAAGGTAGTTTTTAAGGTGTTAACATAAACTGGAAATTGCACGTGCCATGTGCAACAATTTAGACACCTATCATTCCCACTGTAAAAACAGAAAGCTAGAGATGGAGGAGATCTTGTGGCTTACTAAATATTTATATGGCTGCAAAACGACTAGCATCCATGGTCTCCAAAGCCTTGTTCAGATCAGTTCTACCATAAGCCCCCAGCACCTGTGTACCTTCCATCGACTTTTCAAACTAACCCGGGAACTATTAAAGACAGGATTCTCGTGTTACGGTTCAGATGTGGCTAGATTGGTCTTTATTTGCTCTAGTGAGGCCTAACTAGAGACAACGCTGAACAATAAAGCGTTTGAAGCTTTTGCTGCCTTCTGCAATTCACCACACACAGGGGTATGCTCTCACAACCTTCCAGCATATTTAAAAGCCTGGGATATTAATGAGAAGCTGTTATTTCTTCTAAAAGAAGCAGTGCTTTTCAGGATCATCAGCTCCCAGCACTTGAGGTGTATGTCTTCTCACCCACATGCTATATGCTGAAGCACCTGTTGGTGGTGGAGCAGGAACAGTTGGCAGTGAACTACAAGTGTAAGAATTTGAAGGTAACTAGGTCTTATTACCGTATGCTGGCATAAAAATATTATTTCCCTACTGTGGATAGAGGAACAGAAGCCTGGTGTCTGCAAAGATATGAACATTTGTTGGAAAATTTATGTTGATATATAACAGCATATGGTCTTTTTCATCATGGATTCATGTGCAGGAGGCGAGCTTGGTGTTCACAGTTAGAGGCACTGAAGGTGGAGCCATGGGAGGTGTCCAAGATTTGGAAGCTCTGTACCCAGAATACTTACACATTCCCAGAGGAGAGGTCATCATGCCCTGTAAAAAAAAATGATCTTTAAAATTACCAGAGAAACACTGACATTCACCTCAGGTAAAGTTCTCTACTGAGAGCCACATCTCCATGCTCTATAGGGACCATAGGAGTCTTTAAGTATAATATTTCAAACCACAGAAAACTGGAATGAACACAAATACCTGGCTAGTGATCATTAGAAAACACACCTGCTTTGAAAGACATGACACCTAAGATATCCCAGAAAGTTAGATTGCCCATGCTTATGATTAATGAGCTCTCATTTGGGGTTTTGTGTTACTAGTTTTCAGTGGTTGCTGCTACAGTTTTCATATTTACTTATCATTGGTTCACTTTGCTAGGGAATACTTATTTAAAATGTATTTGCCTTCTAATTTTAATAATTATGACATCCATCCTACAAATACTTGTGATGTAAAGAGACATCATAATTATTAAAATACATTTAGATGTTAGGCTTGAAATTAGCAAGGATTCAGGAAGGTCCTCCTTCTGTTACTTTCCTTCCTGTTCTCCATTATGATCTCTCCTGTCCCACCCCTAGTGTCCAGCAGCCTATTTAAGGTGCCATTCTCATGCTACCTCCATTCCCTTGGGAAATCTGCCTTCATTCATTGGGAACTCGATGGAAATTTGGTGTGGAGTCAACATTCTCTTTCCGGGGGTCCCTCTCAGACCTCTTTTTTAATCCATCCCCAGTCTGTTATGTCAGCCTTGAAGCCCTAGAAACCCATTATCCTGGGACCCCCATTGGCCACACTGAGCTGGAACTCAGCAAGGCAATTTTCACTCTATTTCCTATCATCCATAAATTCAAATTCTTTATTAAGAGCTGGGAGGAAATCTGAGCCATGACCTTTGTTGCTTTATCCAATGTGGCAAGAATGCCCATTGCCCTGCCATTTCCCCTTGTTTTATTAATTAAATTTATTCCTTGAGAGTTTTATACATGTACGGAATGCATTTTTGATGACTTCCACTGTCACCATCTTTGATCTCCTTCCTGCCCATCCATCTGCACAGGTTCCTACATGTCCCTCTCCCACATTCATGCCTCTTTTTGTTTTATGATCCACTGAGTTTAGCCAGGGCCATCTGTATGAACACTGGTTTGAAATTAAGAATTGGAGCCTGTTGGGATCACTGTTAGTAACAAAACTGAAGACAATGACTGCATCTCCCTCAGAGTTCACTAGTAGCAAGGAGTATTAGGGCCTCTTGATTCATGATTGACTATTCATAAGCTCAGTCTTTTCCAGTTCCAGGGCAGCAAACTTTAGATGCTGTGAGATCATGGATATATGTTTGTGTAATGCCCTGAAGATAGCGTTTTTCAGTGTTGTTCCTATTTTTTGGCTCTTATGTTCTTTCTGCTCCCTCTTTTGCCTCGTTGCATTGTTGCATCCTTAAAGGCATGTCACCATTTCCTGTGAGGTGATGAGAACACAGCTGCCATTTATTCTCATCACATTGAACAGCTAAGCTTCTGCAGTCACCACCTAGCACTTAAAATAGAAGCTTCTCTGATTAAGGCTATCTTTGGTTATAAAACACCTGATTAGAATAGCAATTAGCAAAAAACACCAAGAGATAGCAGATGCTGTTGAGGCTGTGAAGGAAAAGGAACCCTTATTCATTGCTGAGGGCAGTACAGACTGATTTACCCTATTGTGTAAATCAAGTCCACTCCCAGGCATATACCAGAAGAAATGTATCTCCTAACCAGAGACACTTGCTCATCCATGTGCAATACAGCTCTATTTAAAATAGCTAGAAAATGGAATCAGCTTACATGTCCATCAAATGATAAATACACAATACATGTGTGGTAACATATACACAATGAGACTTTGCTACAAAGAAAAATGAAATTTGCAAGTAAACGGATGGAGCTAGAAAACATTATATTAAGTGAAATGACTCAAGCCACAAGAAACAAACACCACTTGTGTTCTCTCACATATGACTCTGATCTTTGACTTGAGCGCTTCTCTTGGATAGGTTTAGAGAGCAGGAAATTAGGAATTTCCATAGGGAGGTGGTACCATAATGAAGGCAGGCAGCAGAGTACAGGCTAATTATTGCCCTGCTGCCTACTTAACAAAAGGTTCTAGGAAGCCAAAAGGGAACACTAAGAAAAACGTTTTTAAATTGGAGAAGAGGGAGGAGGGAAGATTAATGTTTGTATAAACATAAAAATGTGTGGGTGTTTGTTAGTGTGCTGTAGTTGTCATAATAGAATACCACAGATGGAGTGGCTCAAGCAACAAAACTTCAGTTGCTCACAGTTTAAGAGTCAAGAAGGATGTTTTATCTAAGTGTTTTATCTAAGACATTGTTCACTGCTTGTAGGTGGCCGACTTTTCACTGACCTCAAGTGGTCTTCCTTACACAAATCCCCTGGTGTGTGCTCTTTCACAAACTTCTTTTATAAAGAGATCTAACATTAGGTTGGGTAGGAACCCACTCTAAGGTCCTCAGTTTTTGTTCTTGTTTGGGTTGGGTTTTTGTTTGCTTATTAAATTCAATAGATGGGAGGGGCACAAGCCAATGAGTGCTTGTGGAAGCCATAGTATACCTTATAGGCATCATGGGTTTTTTTTTTTTTTCCTTTCACTTTTACTCAGTCCTGAGGATTAAACTCAGATCATCTGGCTGGATTACTCACTGAGCCGTCTCACCTCTGTAAATGTCCTCCTATGCTCATATACACATACACCCCTCATCACATAAAAGCACAGATACTGGGAATGGACTTGCACTGTATGAATCTGAGGCTATGGCATAATTTTATCTCAGGACATAAATTCATCTCAGGACATGGCATAATTTTATTTCTCCTTTCAATGATGTATTTATTTTATTTTACATTTAGAAATGTTTGCCAGAATGTATATATGAGCCCTGCCTGTACACCTGGTACCCAGAGAGGCCAGAAGAGGCAACGGATCCTCTGAGACTTGCATTATCATTAGCCATGAGCTGCCATGTGGGTCCTGGAAACCAAACCTGTGTTCTCTAGCTTAACTACTGAACCATCTCCCCAAGTCCCTGAATTTTCACTACTTTACATATCTTACTGAATGCTTCTAGTTTTGTGTAGCTTTTGTGGTTTTTCTCATTTATAAAAGAGAGATATTGGGTCCCATGCTTCTTGCTAACTATGCCAGTTCTTAACACAGTTGAAACTTGTTAATTGTCTGACATCATTATTTTGGAGGCAAAATTACATTGATTTTGTTGAGAAATACAATTGAACTTGGTTAGAACACAAATACTTCCATTTGACTCAGAATGTGAGATAAAATATATACCAGCACCTGTGCCCAGCTTCTGAGATTGTTTCCTTTGCGTCCTGTAAAGAAGCATTATTCAGGGAGCCCATAAGTATTATCCAGTGGAAATTCAACCCCTCACCTTCTACTGCTTGCTAACACAGGTTACTTCTGATGTGCTCTTCAGCCTTCCCCTTCATCTTTTGAATTCCCAGACAACAGCCTCAGTCTCCACATACTTCCAACAACCACCTTCTATGTGCCATCTCATAGCCCTACACTTCCACAGACAGTACTAGTCAAAATCCTATCCTCTCATGAGTCTATGCCAATGCCTGACAAGTACAGAAGTGGATTCTCACAGTCATCTATTGGATGGAACACAGGGCCCCTAATGAAGGAACTATAGAAAGTACTCAAGGAACTAAAGGGGTCTACAACCCTATAGGAGGAACAACGATATGAACTAACCAGTGCCGCCACCCCCACACCCCCTCAACAGCTGTGTCTCTAGTCGCATATGTAGCAGAGGATGGCAAGGAGAGGCCCTTGGTATTGCGAAGATCATATGCAGGAGGAGAGTATAGGGGGCTTTGGGGATAGCTTATTAAATGTAAATGAAGAAAATATTAAATCATGAAATTTATATGTAAGTAGATGGAGACAGTAAGCTCATCATAACTAAGGTAGCCTAGACCCCAAAGGACAAATACAGTATGTATACTTTTACATGTAGATGTTAGCTGTTACGTCTCCTATAAGCAAGCTACAAACTGTAGAACTACAGAAGTTAGGTATAGATAGAATCAGGGACTTGGTGATATGGATGCATATCTCTAAGAAGGGGAATGCAATAGACAGTTATGAATATATAGATGGGGGTTGCAGGTACTATAAGATCAAACAAAGCAGAAGAGGGATGGGCACAGGGAATACAGGAAGTACAGCAACAGCTAAAACTAAGGGGCGTTTAGGAGGTCACATGGAGAATTTCCTAAGACATATACATATGTAAAGACTTAAATGGAATTGTTGAATAACTGGGGAGATGGAATCCAAGGTAGTCATCTTTTGTCACCAAATGAATCCTACAGTTAGAGAAATTGGTCCCATCTACTAAAGCGATTGGGCAAAGGGAGCCAGGGGACCACCCAAACAGCCAAGGTTATTGCCAAGATTATTGGTTGTGCTTCATAAATAGGTACTAAGGCCCTGTTGGTAAAGACACCACCTATGTAACCAATGGAACATGGAGAAGTCAAGCTGGTGCTTACCACAGGGCTTTCACTCCTACTGAAATGCTAATGGTGCTGGAATTCTGCTTACTACCAAAGGAGAAAGACAAACACCAACCTAGCTACAAAACTTTCAATCTACAACAGTGATCTTCCTGCAAGCTGCACTAATGTAATAGTGACACAAGCTTGTGGAGATAATAAACCAATAGATGATTGAATTTCAGGCATACTCCATGAAATGAACTTCAACCTGATATTTCTCAGGTTGCCAAGAACATGAAACTAGAAAGTCCAGGGGCAAAGGGGAAAATCAAATACTACTGTTCCACTAAAGAAACTTTGCAATAAATTGACTTCAATGACAGTGTGCTACACTCATTGATCAGTGTCTTGGTCAGCCATCATCAGAGATGTTTCTTCCTATAGTTCCTCTTTGTTTCTCTCAATATGAACAAATAAAGACATGTATCTAGACAATATATAGGGCATAAGAGCCCATGAAAGACTAAGTCCTATATGATGTGTCTTTCTCAAATCCCTTCTTCTAAGTGCTAAGGGAAGTCTGTGGAAGAGGAAGTGGAAAGCCTGTAAGAGGCAGATGTGAAGGAGGACCAGGGAAACAAGGCTTTCTAAACACACAAGGATTAGTGCATGTATGAACTCACAAAGACTGTGGCAGTATGCATAAGGCCTGCATAGGTCTGGGCCAGATGGAGTCCCAGGACTGAGAGGGAAAATAGATACATACCCCTACCTATACTTCATAATTTAGCTTCAATTGATAACCACTCACAAGTGAAGAATTAATTTTCTCCAATAGAACTCACTGGCTATTCAAAGCCCTCTTCAGGGCAAGACACACGGACAACAAATGTCTAATATAAGATGAATTCGATGGCATTTTTAGAGGTTCTTGTCTCATAATGCTTACTCACGGCATTTTTAAATCTTATAAATTATTTGCATATACACTATTGCTTCCATTTTTAAGTTTTTATAGGATTTCTGTGTGTGCAAACATAAATATCTTTATGTCTGTATGTGTTTTTTGTGCTTTTTTCATTACTTCTTTTTCTTTCTTTCTGTATTTGTTTTGTCCTATTTTGTTTTTAAAATTTTATCTCATTTTATTTTATTATTATTATTTGGTGCCTGTTTTCTAATGAGTAAAAGAAAGAATATGGATTTGGACTGCAGGGAAGGTAGGGAGGATCTGGGAGGTGTTAGCAAAGGGGAAGTCATAAGCAGAATATACTATTAAAAAATGTATTCTCAATAAAAGAGACATTGGGGAAAAAGACATTACTTTTCCCATTACAATGTGCTGGATTAGAGTTTATCAGATGATATATAGGATGTTAGTTGATAAATTGTTGCTCTTGATAAAGTTCATTGGTAGGAAAGTTCTGAGAAGTGGCAACATTGGATCATAACTACAGACCATTCTGGCTGCAACCCTGTCAATATGTGAGGCTTTTGAAGTTTTTGTGGTTCTGTAAGTATCCATTTCTTCCCAGTAAAATTAGGATAATGGTCCTCATTTTATGGTACTCTGCAGATTAGATGATACCATTATATTGAAATGCTTGCCACACAGTGACATTTGTAAGATTTTCATTTTCACCCAAAATTGGAGTCCTATTTTTTAATATTTTCAGTTTTTCTTGATAACAAGAGGAGGATGATGATTAATGACTGTACAGTTTTGAAGAATTTGCAAGGAAATATTCATTTCTATTTCCCTGAGAGTTTTCAGTAAAATAGCTCTCATTTTCACAATGCCAACTTAACATCAGAACAAGGATCCCAAGAGTAGAAAAAAAATTCCATAGTATGGTCATTTTATATAAAAACTGCTTATTTTAACCCTTGTTTAGTTCACAGATTCAAATGACCAAATAATATGTATGAACCTGATCAGACCTACTGATTTTGGTCTTGAAACAAAGTGTAGCATTATTGTTATAATTATAAATATGTCTACCACTCAAGAAGGCAAGATGCTGAATTGAATTTTCTGCATTCAAAATTGTTTAAGAAGTAGATGAATTTATGAAATTCTTAGGCAAATGGATGGATCTGGAGGATATCATCCTAAGTGAGGTAACCCAATCACAAAAGAACACACATAATATGCACTCACTGATAAGTGGACATTAGCCCAGAAGCTCAGAATACCCAAGATACAATTCGCAAAACACATGAAACTCAAGAATAAGGAAGACCAAAGTGTGGATACTTCAATCCTTCTTAGAAGGGGGAAGAAAATACCCATGGAAGGAGTTACAGAGACAAAGTGTGAAGCAGAGACTGAAGGAATGACCATCCATAGACTACCCCACCTGAGGATCCATCCCATATACAACCACCAAACCCAGACACTATTGCAAATGCCAAAAAGAGCTTGCTGACAGGAGCCTGATATAGCTGTCTCCTGAGATGTTCTGCCAGTGCCTGACAAATACAGAAGTGGATGCTCACAGCCATCCATTGGATGGAGTACAGAGTCCCCAATGAAGGAGCTAGAGAAAGTACCAAACGAGCTGAAGGAGTTTGCAGCCTCCTAGAAGGAACAACAATTTGAACTAACCAGTACCCCCAGAGCTCCAAGGGACTAAACCAACCAAAGAAAACACATGGTCCCATGGCTCTAGATGCATATGTAGCAGAGGATGGCCTTGCTGGTCATCAACTTGTCCTGTGAATGTTCTATGCCCCAGTATAGGGGAATGCCAGGGTCAGGAAGTGGGATTGGGTGGGTTGGTGAGCAGGGGGAGGGGGATGGGATAGGGGTAGGGGGCTTTTGGAGGGGAAACCATGAAAGGGGATAACATCTGAAATGTAAATAAAGAAAATACAAAATCTAATACAAAAAAAGTAGTTATTAAACATGCACTTCTTGCTAGTTAACTGTGATGAATTCTAGAATATTGCAGAATTTATAGTCCAGTAAGGATGAAGAGTGAAATCTGCTCATGTGGTAAACATTATGTGGAAGTACAAGTGTATGACTACAGAAATACATAAGGAAGATCTAACTCTGCTTGGTATTCACAGGGTCATAAATGGGCCCTGAGGGAGGATAACACATGAGTTTGGTTTTGAAGCATGAACAGGATTTTTGTAGGTGGAGAAGAGAATATCTAAATGGCAGAAATAAAAACATACTTTCTAACATGTAAAATCATGACATATTGTTGCTATCAATAGTGATAGTTGTATCATATCCCTGCAGATAAAATTGACTGTCAGTTTATCTTACTTAATTAACAAGTAAGAAAGGCAACAAGAAAACTCCATTTCCTGGAGTCAGTTTTCCTGTGTTTTCAATCAAGATCATGGTCTTGGAATAAGTTACACCATTGTGGTTGTTTTAGCATGGAGGCTGACAGTTGTACTCTTGCTTCATGTGAGGTACCTGCAGAGTCCAAAAGACTACATGGTATATTCTCTACGTACATCAAATTATCTTTCTTGTTTATTATGACAAAAATACAAAATCTTTTTCATTACATTTACAAAAATATCATTGATTTGGCTTTCTGGTGCCTCACATATGTCAGTGGTACAATCACAAAACTGATTATGTTTTTTCAAAATTCAGTGGAGCTGTGATAGAAGACATTGAATGCATATAACCCCACAAACATACAGGGACTTACACAGTACCCATCCTTGTGCTAAGATCAACTGATTAGATGCATGTTCTTCCACTGAATTATCTGAAATGGAATCCTCATTCTCCCAGAGTGACCTCATTCACACAAGTACAATTCCATTTCTATCTCTGTGTAATATGGTTATACTCCCTTGCTCAGGGCTGACTGGGCATCGTACAGTTCTCCTTTTGGATGTATTTTGTCCTAATTGCCGGATCTGGATCTGGGATGAAGCAATGTCTAGTGCAGGAAGCCAGAATATATGACATGTGGCATTTAAAATTTTCACTTCTTTCAACCTGTTGAAGCCTTTTTTCTTTAAAATAATAGCTTTGTTATGATCTAATCCATACATTGCAATGTGCACTACTCAGAAGAGTATGACTCACTGGCTGTTGCAGTTTGAATATGCTTGGCCCATGGGAAGTGGCACTATTAGGAGGTGTGGCCTTGTTGGAGGAAGTGTGGGTTTGGGCATCTGGTTCTTTACTCAAGCTCTTTCTGATGTAGAAGAGACCATCCTCCTGGCTAACAGTATCTTCCTGGATGTCTTCCAATCAATATGTAGGACTCTAGGCTCCTTTAGCACTATGTCCGTCTAGATACGGCTATATTTCCCACCATGATGATAACGGACTGAACCTCTAAAATTGTAAGCCCCAAATTAAGTGTTTCTTTCATAAGATTTGCCTTGACCATGGTGTCTCTTCACAGCAACAGAAATCTGGCCTTTATTACTTTTAATTAAATACCTACCCCAGCAACTGCAAACCATTTCCATCACCCCCAACAATGTCATGCAGCCATTTACCTGAATTTCTTTCCTTCCTTCTTCAGCTATTGACAGATCTACTTTGCTATATATTACTTAACATAATGTATAAGAAGAGTCCTATACAGAGCCATGACTCATAGGAACATATGCATACATGGAAAGTATGTAAATGGTAGAGTCATCAGAGGATAATCTTCCCACTCAATAGTGGGATATTGTTGCAGAGATGTTGCTGATCAACTGGGAATAAGAGTTTTAAAGTTCCAGTATGTACTGGTCATAGACTGGCCCTGAACTCTTTAGTGGAATGTGAACTAAAAGGGCATATATCCCTCTGGACCAAGAGAGTAAATAAAAATTGTGTCATCTTTTCTTTCTCCTCTTGTGTTCTCCTAAATTCAAATCCTCAAGGCTAAAGGAATTGGTATTGTGAATCTATACAGAGACAAGCTGCATGCCAAAAAAGGGAAGACAATTGTGAGACTCTTACATAAGTAAGGAAGAAACATGTTCAGTGAAACCATTGAAATACGAGGGGTAGTTATCAAAGCAGCTATCACTGCCCTAACATATTCAGTATGCACCAAACTCTATTCTTAGCATTTTACTGAAAATTTTGCAATTACAAATTCTGTAGGATAAATGCTTTGTTTCTTCAAGGAACATAAAATGTAATTCGTCTGTATCCATTTATGAGAGTGTTTTTCAGAAAGATCAATGGAATAAATCTGTAAAATACATGAGGCTAATTCATGACCTGGTAGTATTTTCTACATTCATTCAAAATCCATTCAACAAATATTTATAGAGTGTCTCCATCAGGAGAGGGCAGCAGTGAAGCTATATTTTAGAAATAGATATAGCATATTGGGTAATTGGAAGGTAGTGCTTGAAGCAAGCTGTAGATCATAGGTTTATTATAACTGCCTTCATGAAAAGCTGCTGACTTCTCAAAGCATGTTTGATTAGTGCATCAAGTCCTTAGATGCTAGATACCCAATGCCATACATCCAATCTCCTAAGCCTGTGAAACGCAACAGGAATGAAAATTTCAGCACTACTTAAGGTGTGAATATTGAGAAAACAGAGACATGCCTCCATGGTGAGATCTGGGTAAAAAGGGTGAAGTTTTGGAGCTGTTAAAAGCTGTGTTTAAATCCTGTCTTCAAATATTCTGTGACTTGAATCTCCCTGTATAGGAGAAGAATAGGCGTGGAAATATCATGGGACTTCGCAGGTCAGTTATTTACATACGGAAAATTATCAGAACTACTTTAAGGTAGGAGGTATAGTTGCTGTCCAAAAAAATCCCTGCTAATTCATCAACCCAGATTTTTGGCATCAAAACTAATAGATACTATTGACTCTTTTACTGCTTGTCTAAATAAAAAGAAGGCTCTTTGTTCTTCTTTGACTTGATTATGTGAGAGTTTGGTATGTGTTTATGACACATATACTGTTGAACACCTATGCATCATATTCAAATGTGCACATATACACATCATACATACTCAAATATGTTTTTTTCCCCAATCAGGATATTTGTGACATGGGTGAGCTCAGTTTATATAGGATGAAGGTTGTAATGTTCTACTTCTCCATGCATCTAAAGGCCCCTCCCCAACATCTCAAAACTCACGATTTTCCCCACTATCTGCTTCAGCCCCGTGACTTAGTCCTATAGAAGAATAAAAACTCAGTTTGTCACACTATAAAAGAAAGGCTCACAGAAGCTGGAGAGGTGATTATGAGTCTGTGCAGATGCTACAACTGTTACCTTGATGTTTTCATGAGACTCCTAACAGCAGGATTAGGGATGTCTCTGACTCTTTCATCTGCTCTTGGGCCCCTTTTCCTCCTACTGGGATGCCTGGTCCAGCCCTGATATGCAAATTTGTGTTTAGTTTTAATGTATCTTTTCATGCCATATTTGGCTGATATCCCTGGGAAGCCTGCTCTTTTCTGAAGGGAAATGGAGGAGGAGATCACCTGGGGAAGAAGACAGATAGGACAGGGGCATTGGGAGGAGTGGTGGAAGAGGAAATTGTGGTCTGGATGTACTGTATAAGAAAAAAAATTAATTAAAAAATGAAAAGCTCAGATTTTTTTTAAGTTTTATTAAGCAATAATCTATAAACAGGGCAACTCTGATTCTCTGAAATGACAGGATGTTTTCTGGGAACTTAAAAGCTTCCGTGTGAATTCAATGTTCCCCATTTTCTGTAAAAGCACTTGAGCTGATGGCATGCTGCATACCCTTTGACCTTTCTTTTGGAAATGTTTACTGTGGGTGTACTTTCAGCACTTTGTGTGCATGTGATGTGGAAGAACACCAAGGAAGGACAGGATGGAGCAGGAAGCTTTGATTTCCCTTGGTTCCTTGCTGGGAAATATAGATTTAAGACATAAGCAGAGGGCAGCATTCAATTTTGTCTTTCCCTGAGCGTTTCTGTATCTGAGACTTAGCTTGAGTCTCATGCTAATTTTGGATGGATTTTAACAGCTAAGGTTCTATTGAAAGACAGTGGTTATCTAGCATGTGCAAGGCCCTGGTTTCTCCGGGAACACCGAACCAACAAGAACCCACAGCAGTTTCCTAAATAGGCAGAAAAGAAACTGTTCTCTCCTTGGGTTTTATCCTTACAAATAGGATCATCAATAGAATTTGTTTAAAAGCAATGAAAAAAAAGATCACTGTTTTACATATACCGAAAGCTATATCTTCCTACAGAGACACTTACAATTCGGTGGTTTTCGTTGCTTTCCTTTCAACAGCAGGAATATGGATTCAGCCTAGCTGTCCATCAACATAGTAATGGATACTGAAAATAGGATACATATATACAATGAAATTTTATCTAGCTATTATGAAAAATGAAATTTGAAAGAAAATTGGTGGAACCAGAAAACATATTAATTGAGGAAACTCAGCTCAAAAAGACAAATATTATATGGTTTCTTTTCTATGAGTAGAGATCTTAGTTTCTATTTTAAATAAATAGTAAATATGCTCCTCTAAGAGGGACTGAATATGATTAAAGGGAAGGAAGCTAGAAAGGAGCTCATGAAACTAAAAGATAAAGAGGCTTTTAGTGGAAGGTAGTGGAGAAGACAATAGGAAAAGGTGGGAGGGGCTACTAAAGATGAAGGAGTATAGCAGGAGAAAGGGGGTACTGGGAGATGAGTGAGGATAAGAGGCAGACTCTACCATAAAAAAATACGCGTAAATACTTTATAATGAAACCTGTTATTTTGTATGCCAGTTAAAAATAAAAATAAATGAAGAAAAAAGTTAATTCTGGGTCTATAATAATAGCCCATTAATTAAGAACACTTTTTGATTTTGAAGAAGGTTCTGTTTTCTTCAGTACCCAAATGACTGCTCATAACCATCCCTTACTTCAGGCCTAAGTGCATCAGCTAAACATATGCTTCACATATGAAAAGCAATCACACACATGAAATAACATGTATGCGGTTGCTCAGTAGGTACTTATGTGTTTGAGCATGTCCTTAAGTCACAGTATCCTCTATAATACTCTAAACTAGAGAGATACTCCTCAAACATGCCATTAAATATTATAGGCAGGGCTTGGCCATAGACAGCTTGGCTTATAACAAGCTATAATATTCCTGACACAAATGTCACTATTTTGCAGTCACTACTGGATTGCTCCATGCTCAGCGCTGTGAATGGCAGACAGAAAAGAGTAGCAAAGAGTCCTTCTGTTTGGTAGGAATGTGACTGCCTTCTTATGCATTCCTACTTCTTGAACAGTCATCCATGCTTGTTTTGGAGAATGAGATCAATGGGATAGAGGAAGCTCTGGCTTTAGGAGCCTTCAAGAGTGGCCCTTTTCTCAAATAGCTGAAGGATATCTCCTCTTCAGGAATATTATACAGTATGTGACATTCCATGTGGTCAAATCTCATGAGAAGTGAATCACTGCCAGAAACATGCATGAGGTCCTGTGGGACAGTCTTTAAAGTTCTCTTTATATGAATTCTGTGTGTATGGCTCTGTTGAGAGCAACTTCTGTTCTCTCTCCTCAATGAATCTGTAATCTGCATCAACAATGGTATATGTATATTTACTTTATCCTTCTTACTTTACACACAGTAAAGTATGATTGACTGTTGATGTATTACTTTGCCTGTCCTTACAAGTTATTAGAAGCAATGTCTTAGCAGAATATTTTCTAGTTATTCACAATGTTATTCTCAAGAGTTTATTGGAACAGATACTTACTTTGCTGAATAAAAGAATTTAATAGAGTTGGCATTTAGGGGAAAACCTGTTAGAATCTCTGACTTTGGAAAGTTGCTAATCTAAATCTTTGATTTATTGGCTTAAAAAACTAGAACTGGTCTCTCCTGGGCTTATAATGAAGCTAACTCCTCAAAGGCATTAGAGATCTTTCCATAATTGGCTTAAGAAGAGCCTTTCTATTTTCCTTCTTTCTACATGCTAGCTTTGTATGTAAATCTCTATGAGGGCCACTGTCCTTTATTCATCATTAGTGTTAGCAGAACATATCACAGATGTACATATATCTGCCAGGCATTAACTACATGCAGTGCTGGGGCACAAATTGCCTAGCAAACACTGTCATGGGACAGTTATCAAAGCAGTATAATGACTATTCCTCACATTCTCAAACACTTATTCGTGCTTGGTTGTTGGACTTCTATTATATTTCTTATTTTTTTTAGCCTTCTTTTTTTATTAGATATTTTCTTCATTTACATTTCAAATGCTATCCCCAAAGCCCCCTATACCCTCCCCCTGCCCTTTGTGATACAGATCCATTGCACTTGGAGTATTATCATCTCCTCCCTCCTCTCCCTAGAACCACCTTCCCTAATAATTGCACAGGGTCATGGCCCTACTGTATGATTTGAATCACAGAGGTTACTTGAGTTGTCAGTTCTCTTAGGGAAAAAAAAAAGACTCTTCAGCATAAAGTATTCAGTCCTGAAAGTGAGTATGGAGAATGTTAGACCTCCTGTGAAGTCACAACAGAGACTCCTTCTCATTCCCACTATGATTGATCTTGGGCAACTAAAGCAGTAAAGGCCTTTTCTTTTATGGTCTTTTGATTTGTGTTTAGAATAAGACAGAGGATCTAGGAAAATGTGTAATCTGATAAATAAGTACCAAGATGATTGCTCAGTAACACCAAGCACAAAATAAGAGAGTAGTTTGGCTATTCCCTTCCCTTCTGCTCTTCAGTTGTGTCATTTATCTTAGTCACTTGTTTACTTCTGTGAAGAGAAACCAAACCTCTTACAAAAGAAAGCATTCAGTTGGTGGCTTGCTTACAGTTTCAGATGTTTAGTCTATTATTGTCATGGCAGGGAGCATGGTGGCATTAAAGCAGGTGCTGGGGAAGTAGCTGAAAGCTCCATCATGATTTGTAAGCAAAGAGTGAGTCTGTGCTTGTAATGGGTTTTTGCAACTTCAAATCACTACTCCACTTCCTCCAACAAAGCCACACCACTTAATCCTCTAAAACTTCCAATAGTGCCACTCCGTGGTGCTAAGCATTTAAATACATGAGCCTCTGGGGGAGGGGGGGTGCTCATATTCAAGCCACCACATCACCCATCATAATATGATCAAATTCCCACCACTGGCTTTCTCCCCCTATAGAACTGGAAAACCTTTTCAAGCAAAAGAAGAACAGACATCATGGTTGTAAGGATACTTACTCACTTCTTTCAGGGGACTATGTGCTGAGACTCTCCAAGAATCACCAAAATATAAGCCTTCTTCCTACAGATGCTGCTCATCTCTACTATCTGTTGACAAAGCTACTTTTCACAAGACTATTCCCTTTCCCAGTATATCCAGTGAGTCATTCCCATCTACAATGAAACAGAGGACCTTCAAGGTTATCATTAACAACCTGAGCTTCTCCTTGAACTCCATATGGCTTGCTACTATTTCTGCAAAGATATGGATCGTTTAAGACCATCTTGTACCTATTCTCTGTCTCGGAGCCTGTTTACTGAGGAACCCAGTTTATATCATATAGACTTCCTTCTTCCCACCATAATATTTTAAACTGTTATACTGGGAGAGAATAATGGAGCTTCATTCCATGACATCCGTGATGTAGATGGTGAAAAATTGAGAAGTAGCTTTAGAAGGAGATAGACCAAGATTTGCTTCCAACTTTTGCTTTGTGATATGGAGCAAATTGCTCAACATTTCTAGGCATCCCCTTTTCAAGAAAAATAAATATGGTTAATTCTGATAACATGCATACTTCCTGGGGTGACTGTGACAGTGACATGGAAGTGCATACATTGAGAGTCTAGTAGAGCAAAGGGCTCTGTCAATCATTAATAATTTCCAATAGTAGTCATTGTTGGCCCAATTTCTCTCTCACATTATTGAATAGCTGAAAAAGGACAATGTTCTTAATGTGTACATCACTCTTACAATTATCTACTGGAGTGTGATACTAATTAAATGAGTTTTAATTGTGCTCTACTCTAATAACAAGCTGGTCAAGCAATTGAAATTTAATCAGCCAAAGTGCCTAGTTCTAGCCAATGCTTGCCATGACCTATGGTGCTCTCTGCTTGCTAAGCCCCAGCTTCAACTGCCAGAGCTTATTTTCTTCACTTCTTGTCAGCCCTAGCACTAAGACTGAGCTCTGACAGAAGGAATTCTTGTAACAAAATATGATTACAAAGTACACACAGAAGAGCACAGAGATTTCATTGTAAAGCTCTGGTTTCAGCCTGTGTGCTTGCTATCAACTGGTCAGCCTAGGGAGATCACTTGACCTTTTTGAGCATTAGTTGACAATGTAAATCACATTTTATCCTGGATTTCTTTCTTATGTGTTCAAATTCTCATTTAGATTTATTTGTGGAGGAATACATCAGTATACTTTTTCATCTTGTTAAAACTCCCCAAAGCCTGCTGTACCAACGTTAGCTGCTGCTATTGGTTGAAATGCTATCAGTAAATCACACCCTCCTAGCATGAGGCCAGGTAATTTTACTGAGACCCATAATTTCACTGCTCTCTCTTGTGAGCAAAGTTCATATTCATTGATCTAACCCTTCCCTGAACTGAGCCTGGTTTACTTACAGAATCACCTCCAGTGCCCCAAGGTCACAGGCTGTCTGTACAATACCAGTAGCTGGTCAGATCTTCAACTCTATTGCCTGCTACTGCTCAGTAGCTTCCTATATAACATGTCTTTCATATCTCACCTTTTCTTTTAATCCTTCACATTCTCTAGCATGTCATAAAAGCAGTCCACTAAGAACATTTTTTTCTGCACTACCCTCAGGACTCATTTTAAGGCTTCAAATTATCCTTCACATACCGTGAAAACTAAGGCAAATGCAAACATCCATTTTCCTTGCTTGCAAGCCTTTACATGGCAGGGTTTGAGTAGTTCATGTCTTTGTACCAACAGCACCTGCACCTTGTATACAGCCAACAAAATTGTGATGAACAGCTGAGGAATATTTTTTGAAATTATGAACTCTGGCACTGAGAAATGTAACTTTGAATGAGGTAGGGCACACAGCTACAAGATAAAACGATTTCTTTGTTTTTGACACAGTAAGACACCAATCAGACTCTCTTTGGATCATTAAACTAGGGCTATTTCAACCAGGGGTTTGGAGAAGCTGATCCTATTGAATTCTGCTTCCTATTTTTCAGGGCAGTTAGTATCTCAGGGATTGGAATGCAGCTGTGGTATTAATACAGATGCTGACATGTCAGAAAGCCCAAAGGAGCAAAGCTTTTGAGGATGGGAAGATTACCAAAGCTTTTCATTTTCATGCGGTCCAGAGGCTCTGGGATGATCTAAATGGCATGCTGGTATATTCATCTGTGACTGCCTTTGCAAGTGTGCTGTATTTTATGAGCAACCTGGTGGCAGGAAATATATTGTCCAGAGGTTTCTCTACCTGCTGCTGGATTCACAATTGAAGGTCAAATATATCATGCCTCACCTGCCGATGCTAACTCCCTCTTGCAAAGTTACGCTCCTGCTGAATGGATGATGCCTCTTGGTACATACATTCCTTTAGAATTCTGTAGTCAATAGTTACTGATGCTGCTTGGTCCTTGGCAATAGCATTAACTTAAAGCTATAGACTTAAAGCTATAGAAAATGATGACCCTTGGCCCTCCTGATGTGTGGTTCAGGCCCTAAAATCTTTCCAGGGAGTGCAAATAGCTATGATAAATCAGATTGCTATTTTCTCCTACTATCTGGGAACTTCTTCTTTGGCTTTGTGTTACTTTGCACTGCTGTGAAGAAGTTGAGGATCTGTCAAGGAGGTATTTATTCCTTGCTGAGTCAGGACCTCACCCTCTAGCTGCATATATATATATATATATATATATATATATATATATATATATTCTCCCTCTAAGAGTTTTGGGGCTTCAGGTAGGTGATGAATTCTCTTAAAAGATCCTTCTGAGAAAATGCTATGTCTGAATTATGGTTGAAATGCCAACTTGGCTGTTTACTAAGGTAATGAAATACATTGGTCCTCAGTCCATTACTTCTCATATTTCTATACTTGTTGACTCTTGAAAAGTTTCACAATTGTTTTAGTGCTAAAATAGAAGGTTAAGATCGTATGATCTAAAACTAGGTGGTATGTGTCACATAGTTTCCATTTAATGAAAGTGCTCTTCCACCTCAGAAAACAGACTTCACCTGGGAATGTTCAAGGTCTATTACTCAAAGTTACAGATAAAATGGGAACAATGTCAACTACAGAACATTCTTAGCGAAACATGAATAAATAAAACATTCAGTATTTTCTAGTTACTCTTCCCATAACCTCCTGATGTTCAGCAGGGATGAAAGGCTATGCCCTTTGGAAGATGTCCAACAAAGTGCACAAACAATACAGTATGGCCACTTCTAAATATGGTTCACTCACAACCCGTGTAGCAGGGATGCCCAGGGCAAAGCAAAGCAGCACTTTATGATATTATGGTCATTTGTCTGTCACAGATACTGCTTGCTATAGATGTTGCCTCCTGAGGAAGAAGTGAAAACTGAGGTGTGGTAAGGGACAGGAAGTTTTTCAGGAATATGTTGTAAAGGGTGGCCTGTAAGACCCTTGGATATAACCAAGAAGAATGGTATTGATTGTGAGTAGCCCTGACTTCTAATCTAGTGAATAATGATCAAGTTCTTCAGTAAGCCTTGAGCAATCCATTGGCTTCAAATATCAGAGCTCAAAGCTCAAAGTCACTGCTGAATTAATAGACACAGGAGCAAATAAAGTTCAGAGACATAGAGCCAAAGCTGTTTTTGTCACAAGGCTGGCAATAAATAGAAGCTCATGAAATGGCTAATTAATTAGTTAATTAATTGGAAAATAGCAGTAGGTGACTCAGGAGTTTCGGTGACTCAGGGATACTAATTTTTCTTCAGTATTTCAAAGCATTGCTCAAATAACCTTTGCTTTCCCTAATGAATGATTTTGAGATTTTTCCAAACACTTACTGGCCAAATAAAAGTCAGCATCTTTCTCACAATTTGGTCAGAATTATAATGTGCAGAGGGAGGGACAAGTTAAATTTTAAGCTGAAGGGTTACCTATAGGAGGCTATGTCACTCTGGTAGTTCTTGGTTCCTAATTGTTTATGTAAAATCTGAATTAAGATGAATATATTTGCTGGTGTCTTTCAGTACTTTTTTTTCTTTGGACAGAAAGTAAGCAACATGGCTCTTGTCCTGCTTTTCAGTGTCTAAAAATGCATTCATATCTGAATTGATTGATGTTTGTTTGGCTGTTCTTTTCCCTTGTAGTTTTGAGTTGTTCTGAAGACTGGATATTCACAAAATAAACTTTAGCCTGTTTTTAAGATATAGCATTCATAGCTACTAGAAATGATCGTGAACCTTTTATATTAACTTTGACAGTCTTTGGAAACTTCAATTCCAAAGGATCTGAAAGTGAAATGCACATGTCTAACATCTGTCTGTCACTTGTCTTCTTCACTAATACATTGCCACTCCTTCAACATGAGCTAAAGATCTACAAATGAACATTTCAGTGGACAGTAAATGATTCCAAAACCCATTTTTCTAAGTCCAGTCACTGAAGCTATGTGAAAGGTTTAACTGTTTTTCACATGATAGATAGGAGTGTTTCCTATGAGAAGAGTCTACTATTAAAAATTATGGCTGGAAATAATAATTAATATTCATTGCACTGTATATTTTTGTTTCACCTTCATGAAAAAAGCCCTACTGTCAAAACTTTTATAATACATTTTATTAATTTTCAAAATTTTTACACAATGTAATTTGATCATATTCACCTTCACTCCTCCCCCCAATTCTTCCTAAATCTACCCACCCTGTTATCTCTTGTTTTTAAATAATACATCAAGTCCAATTTGTATCACCCATAGACTCATGGGTATAGAACCATTCCACTGGGATGTGATCAATGTATGAGTAATCATGCCCATAAGGAAAATGGAATGTTCTTCTTGGAGCTATCACTTGTCTCCTATCCGTATATTACCCATGCCTGACCCTGCTTACCTTGTAAGAACAGAAGAGATGATAAGCACTCAGAGTGATATAGCTACATGTTCTATTACCTGTCCATAGCACCTCTGTTGTGGATAACCTAGGGCTAATTATATTTGATGTTAATTCCATTCTCCTGTGAGTGGTTGTGAACCAGGAATGAATCAGCACTCAAGTGATTTCCTGTAAATCTGCTTCCCACCTTCATTTGTAAATTAAAGGAGAGATGATGATTGGGCAGATAATAGGGAAGGTGGAGTGGACAGTGGAGGAGAGAAGAAGGAGAAAATGGAAGAGGGAGAGGACACAGAGGAGGAAAGAGAAAAGTGGAGCAGAAGCACATGGCGTGGAGAAACTGCAAGTTCTAAGGGGTCTCATAAGCTGTGGAAGATGGTAGTGTAGCGGTAGATGTGCCCAATCTAGGCGCACAGCATGTAATCATATTGACTCTGTTGTTTTTTTACTGCCAGGGTAAATTTGGGAGGAGATTTACCACAACACACCTCAGTTAAGCATAGGAGCTCATTAGTTCCTTCCCACTCTATGCTAGAATGTTGGCTGCACTGGTCTTATGCAAGCAAGTGGAACTGCTGTGACTTCATGAGTGCAGTTGTCCTGCTATGCCCAGAAGACATTGCTTTTGTTGTGGTATGTTGTTTTGTCTTGTTTTGCTTTGTTTTTAATCGTTCTCCTTGAACTCTGGCTCTTATAATCTTTTTGTACCCTTCTCTATGAACCATCAGCCTTGTGTTTAGAGAAGGGGGTGGTAATATAAATATCCCAACTGCACCTCTATTGATGCTCATTCTCTGCATTTTACCAGTTAGTCTTTTCCAACTTTACTGCTATGCACTACATAAAGAAACTCCTCTGATTTGATCTAAGAGCTGCATTCCACTATAAATATGGAAAAACCACTTAATACTATACCTAGTAAGCATAATGTAATAATAGGTGCACCCCTGAGGCCTATGCGCTCCTAAACCATTGGTTCTTGGTCATATGTACAGTATGAGGCTTATCTTTCCTCATATGGAGCAGATATTAAGTTCAATTAGAAAGGGCTGTGCTTATAACATTTGTGCTACTACTGCCTTCATGGATACATATGGAACAGACTGGGAATTATTGTATGTCATAGGGTTCAAGGCTTAGTATGTTTATCATCTGGAGCTTCAATTTTTTCAAATGCTATTTTTAATGATGTTTCTTAAATGCTTTAACCTCTCTTTTAGCCCACCACCCATCAGAGGTAGTGGAAAAGAACAGATATGGGGGAAGTGAACCTGTTTAGAAATGTTTTTTGGAGCCTGGTGGTGGTGACTCACGCCTTTAATCCCAGCACTCAGGAGGCAGAGGCAGGTGGACTTCTGAGTTTGAGGCCAGCCTGGTCTACAGAGTGAGTTCCAGGACAGTACCCCAGAGCTCTTGACTCTAGCTGCATATGTATCAAAAGATGGCCTAGTTGGTCATCACTGGAAAGAGAGGCCCATTGGACACGCAAACTTTATATGCCCCAGTACAAGGGAACGCCAGGGCCAAAAAAATGGGAATGGGTGGGTAGGGAAGTGGGGAGGAGGGTATGGGGGACTTTTGGGATAGCATTGGAAATGTAATTGAGGAAAATACGTAATAAAAATATTAAAAATTAAAAGGAAAAAAGTTTTTTCGAGCAACTTCTGTCTGTGTTGTCTCGAAATTGGCAGTTCAGTTCACAGGTCAGCAGCAGCACCAGCTTGATCCACTCGAAGACACTTCATGGATACACCAGCAGTCTAGTTGGGTAGAGTTGTGATAACAAACAGGAAGCAGCAGCAGTGACACAACCTAGCAGAGAGAGCCAGGCCTTCGCTCGGCTCAAGTCAGCAGGAGGGACCAGGACGAATGCCAGGAGAAGTTCTCAGTTGTGCCTCTTTTCAGTGAACCGAATATCAAGGAAGAGGTGACACCAGCAAGCTTTGCCCAGCTAGCTAAGCTCAGCCTCCATCACTGTCCATCGAGTCCTTTTTATTCCCCCTCCAAACATCAAGTGTTCTCCATGTGTTTTGCCTCACCACACTTCTTGCTGCAGCATGTGCATCTGTCACAGCTGACATCATTCTGCCAATCAGCCCAGAGTACACTGTAACACATCACCACAAACACTTTTTGGTGCATTTCTCTCTATGGAGTCCCAACAAATAGAACTCAACTATGCAGTGTAAGGTAGACCATTGCATGCATGTTGTTAGCAAAGAATCTTTCATCACATGTCCTTCCATGTGCTTGCTTTAGCAGAACATTGTCTCACCTGTGTCTGCTTCAGCAAAATGTTTCTTTATGAATCTGCTTTAGTCTTTCACCTGTGTCCACTTCAGGAAAACATTCCTTCATGTGTTTGCCCCAGGAAAACACCATCCAACACAACTGACTTTCCAAAGAACCCTTAAATTTCCACTTCAATAGTCAAGGACACACTAAATTTATAACATTAATAAATTAATAATAAATAAATTAACGCAATAAAATAGTAAATTAACTCTCTATTTCTCATATATTTCTTTAGGCATGGAAACATGCCATCTAGGATGGAGAAAGAAGAGAAATGGAAATGGACTAGAGGGTGCACTTATGTCTGAGAAATAAAACTCCAGCAGTTTGGGTTTAAAAGTTCTCACATTGTAAGAAGTTCTAAAGTTTCACTGTAGAAAAAGAAAGAGTCTTCTCAGGGTTGGTTTCTGCTTTTTCTGGCAAACTTTAACTTCCTGGTTCAAAGAAAAGACATTTATAAATGAGGCCCAAAAGGCTTCTGTGACATCAAATCACTCTTACAGCGAAACATTTTGATGAGTTGAGTGTAAATGAAGCAGAAACATGTGGATTAAATTTCCCCCATGGTAGTAAGAGGTTAGAAAAATTGAGGGGAAAATGTGCCTGGGGAAAACGCACGTGGGGTTTTCTGGGCTCTTGGTACTTAAAACTCAGAACATGCTAGTTTGTGGGAAACAAAACAAAAGCAGAGGAAATCACTGCAGCTCTGCTGCTTGTGCTGACATCTGGGCGAACTTGGAATGGGAGGTTAGTTTTCTAGAACTATAATCTGGATTGAGAGACAATTTTAGGTGACATCTGTCTGGAACAATACTTTGATATGGAATGTAGAGAAAGGTTGTCAGGGAGGTGTGGTCCTCCTGTCCTTGTACAAGTGAGCAAAGTCAATTAATAAAGGAAGGTGGTGCTGGCCCAACATGGATACTGGGAAAACCAAAGTCAAAAAATGGTCTCAGTCTTTGTACTGGCAGGCCCTCGGTTGCTCTCTTGAATGCTACTGACAAGTCTATTATTGCCAACTTCATGTACAGATGGCCACAAAGGCTCAGGGGAGATGGGTAGTAAAGGAGGAAGATTAGGCTAGAGGTGAAATCAACAACAATCCACAGCAAAATGACAAACACTTAGGGAAAGATTATTAGACATGGTAGTATATACAGTACATGGTAGTGTTCCTAGCACTTCAATGTTGAGACAGCCTGAGTTAAGTCCAAACTGTGACTCACAACAATAAGAAAAGAATATTAGCTCTTGCAAATGTACTTTACATGGGTAATAAAATGAGTATTCATCTCCCAAAATTTTACTTTAGAAATAGGTAATTGGTGTCTGCAGACACCAGTCAGACATGTGGTACACATATATGCATTCAGGCAAATAACACTGTTTGTTTGTTTGTTTGTTTGTTTTTTGGACAGGGTTTCTCTGTATAGAAACCCTGGCTGTCCTGGAACTGTCCTGGAACTCACTCTGTAGACCAGGCTCACCTCAAACTCAGAAATCCACCTGCCTCTGCTTCCAGAGTGCTGGGATTAAAGGCATGCGCCACCACACCCAGCGCAAATAACACTCTTCTACAGAAAAGTAAAATATGCCATTGGGGCAGAGAGTAGATGGTCCAATTGCATGACCTTTTCACATGCTTTCTATGACTTACAAAAGAAGCCAAGAGAATTCATAAATCAATTTATTTGATGAGTAATAAGTGTCTATCAAGTGCATAAACATTATAAAGACAAAGATACTATATTATGGTCTTGAGACAGCAAGGTTTAGGGTTTATATTGTTTGCTCAAATCACTCCTAGAGATAGACTAGAAAATTAGACAAACTTACGTTGTTCAGGCCAACCTTGGCTCATTAATAATCTTTGTTGTTATACTTTGTCTTACAGCCTGGAAAGAAACATGTCTTGGGGTAGAGTTGCTTGCTTTCCTCAGTCAGTTTTTGAATCCAACAATACTTTGGCTATAGACACTTGTATATAGCTTGTATGTTTCATTAGATGAAACTGACACTGTTAATTCATAGAGGCTTCTATAAATCTCTACTTTTAAATTCCTAGATTAAAACACACCAAGTCTAGACATTGCCCCACAGAAACAATCCTTTCTTGGCAAACTAGGATTTCCCCATATACTGCCAACAGCAGTGACAGAACTTCTTTCTTTGCTCATATCTGCTTCCTTATCAATTCATGGTCATGTGTTTCAATGGGAAAATGAAAGTTTATATCATAAAACTGGAGGGGTGAAAATGGAGTATGTTAGGATGACCTTAAAGAGCTTGCTCACTGACCCATGTGCTAACAAAGAAAGACAATGGGCAAAGCAGGAATTTAAAGTGGGATCCTCCTAACTTCCAATTCCACAGTAAGTCACTACTACTTGAGAAGTTGAGTAATTTATCAAGTTAACCATTGTTCTTAGTAACTGTGTTTGGCAATAGATATCACAGAAAGAGGGGCTAAGAGAAAACCATCCTCAGACTAAGTAATAAAAAACCTTTACATTTCTAAGGTACCCAGGAGAGCTGCAAGCCCCCATACTGGAAGAATATTTCTGGCGCGGGCCAATTTCAGACATGATACACTTGACATCCGAATACATAAAACACTAGTTGAGAGATCAATGATGGGCACCTGAGTATCTTGCCTTGAACTTATTCTTCCCCATGCACTGTGAAAGCAGAGTAGCTTCATGTTATTCTTACTTACAGATTGCAAGCACATATGTGTTGAGTTTGTGTAAGCAATGTATCATTTGTGTATTCTTCTGTGTATAGACTAAGTTAATTTACTTTATGTTTAATGTTAATGTTTCATTTAACTGTATTACATTAAATATCATACATATTGAAGAGGTGAATATATATATATGTGTATATATATATATATATATATTTTAAAAAAATCTTAGTTTTGTCTGTTTTCTAAAATGTTTGTTACATAGAGGAAAAAGGATGTAAAGTTCCTTGGAGACATAGCTCCTTATGTAAGGTCTGTGTAAGAAAAAGGATGCAGGCATTCATGGTTAAGAGAAAGTTCTGGAAATAATCTGAGTTTGAGCCAAGGTTCTTGCTGTGCAGACTTGGCCATGTCCCAAGATCTTTCTTCATCTCAGTTTCTCATCTGTAAAATAAGAAAAGTAATTGTAGTACCATATAAAATTGTTTGAAGAGTAAAATGATTTATTATATGTAAGGTCTCAGAACAGTGGCCATCATATAATTAATACCCAGTGGATGTTAGATACTATCCGTTTCCTTTCACTAGTAACTCTACACTCTCTCACTTGTTTAAACCCCAAGTACTCTTCTATAGTGCTACTTTATAATTACCATTTGGTTTTGACACATATGAATGCTTTTAAAGACAGGAAAAAATATAGATCTTGAACATTCCTCATTTGCTTTATTTGTTGTATTTTATACATATAAGTGTTTTGCCTGTATTCATATATGTGTATCTCATGTGTGTTTAGTGCCTTTAGGGGTCAAAGGATGATATTAGGTCCCCTGAACTGCACTTACAGACTGTGAGCCACTATGTGAGTGCTAGGAATCTAATTAATCCCAGATCTTCTGTAAAAGCACAAATAACTTTAACTTAACTTAATAATCTTAACTGCTGTTCAAGTTTTTAAAAAGGGATTTTATAATCTTTCTACTGCATCCTGTGGAATTCTTCCTTACCCTTAGGTGTGGGAATGTATTCTAGGTGTATCTATTGGGCCTGGGCTCAACGACTCTGCATATCAATTGACTGTGGTTTTATATAATGGTCTCTGTTGGAAAGATTTCCCTGATGAGGGATGAAGGCTATACTTCTCTGTGAATGTAAAGAAAATTTTTGTAGGTTGTTGTTACAGACTTTGCTGGTTTAGTAAATTAGAGGGTATAGATTCTGCCTTAATAGTCATGACTTCACTAGCACTGAGTAGTTAATTAGGTTTTCAGAACCAGGTAGTTTTCTTCCTGTTGAGTAACTGGTCTGAAGAAGTCCAATTTGATAGCTATTAGTTACCATCAATACGTGTGCCACACTGCAATATGGTGTCATGCTGGTTGTTGATGTGGTTCATAGTCATTATAGCTCTGATGACTTTTGGTTGTCTCCCTCCTTTGGATGCTAGCTGGTATCTTCTGGTGCTATAAAACTTGATCCTCATGGAGAGGAAATTCAGAATATATATACATATACATATATGCATAAATAAAGTATAGACCATAAATTTGAAGGACAATGGGGTAGGCCTAATTGTGGGCTTGAAGGGAGCAAGGGAAGGGCTCAGTGTTATAATTAAAATCTCACAAATAAAAAATGAAAAAAGTAAAATATATTAAATGTCTTATTCAATTGTCATATCTCCAATAATATTTCTTAGTAAGTTGTGAACATGGATCATTTCAGTGGTTGTCCTTAGAATATGCTTCTTACAGGAATGGGTGGGTTGGGGAGCAGGGTGAGGGGGTGGTGGTATAGGGGACTTTGGGGATAGCATTTGAAATATAAATGAAGAAAATATCTAATAAAAAATAAAAAAGAATATGCTTCTTAATCAGTCATTACCTGCAGTATAGCTTACTGTTACTATATGACCTGCTACTTTTTCTGGATGCTTATCATATTTCAAATACTCTGTCAAGTGCTTCATATAAGCCATCATTTATTTTACCACTGTCTGATGGGATTTAAACGCTGGCATACAAGAGATAATTTCAGGTCTAGTACTGTAATTTGGTCACAAGTTTATTAATAAACTATTAATAAGCTTGTGAAATAATAGGTCTTATGATTGAACCTGCTATTGTTTTTGCTGAATGATCATGCTTTGTCTTCTAAGTGTTTTTACTTATACTCTTAGCCCCAGGCTGCTTTTAAACTTGGTCCAAGAAGCCTCATTTTGCAGTGAACAAAAATCAGTGGAGTCATACATAACTGGCTAAACTGCTGAGATAGGAAACTGAGTGCTTAGCTCCATGACCACCAAAGCTCAGGGAACAATGTGGTAAGGGAGATGAAAAGAATGTGAGACCCAGAATCTGGTGATGAATTTTGTTAAATGCTATTGAATTACATGGTTATTGAACTCATGGGCTCATAGAAGCTATAGTTCTCTGCTCAAAACTTACAGAAAATCAAGCCAACCCAAATCCCAGCATATGTTGAGTAGATGATCTGTCTGCAGAACTATCCACGCTGTGGTGTTGTTGGCAGTGGGTAGATACTATTGGGTGGAGAATCATACTTATTAAATATGTGGCTGCTGATGGGTGGCCATATCCATACTTCTGTGGATGACCCCACCCCCATGAACATATGGGAAGCACTAACTGAGCTTAGTGGTTATTAAGAGAGAGAAAAAAAATAAAGGCAGGAAGTTGGAAGGGGATGTTTTGAGAGGTTATGGGAGCACTGGAGGGATAATCAGAGTAGATATTATCATAGATCACAGAAAAATTGAAAGATTCTTTGACCAGTACTTTATTTTATGTTTTGAGATTATAGCATAGTAGCAACTTTTATGCATTGCCTTTGTTCCTTTCATACCATCCCATTTACTTCTCTTTCCTCTTTCAAATTCATGACCTCATTTTTTATTAATTTTTTATTCCATAAAAATATTTCTGAAAGAAAACATTTGGGGAGAACAAAAATGAATAAAATTCCTTTGATGTAAAGACATGTAGGTAATATTTTTCATCTATGCCATATTTATTTAAAACCTACCGGTAGGTGGTAAACATTATTTTCTAATTTCCCGAGCCTTCATTCTGATCACTGTGCTACCTCTATTTTAAGATGGTATCTGAATATTAGGCAGCTCAGACTATTATGATAGCATGCCCGTCTAGGGCTACTGGACTCTAAATACTAAGCAGAAGTACATCTCTAAGGTGTCAGTGACAGATTGCAGGTTTCCTGAAATTCTACTTTTCTCCACACTCTCAGTTTTCATCTTGGTGATCCACAGAGCTCTTAACTACAAAGATGGCACATTAAATCTATTGAAAATCTTAGGAAAATTGCCTATAATTTTTTTCTCCACAAACTACAGAAATTAACTTAGATGGGTACAACCTAAGAGAGTCAAATCCAGTTGAATCTCAGCATCAGTTTTGGGTGTTAGAGGAATGCATTTTCCTTCTTCCTGTGAATACTGCAATACATGTAGATAAAAAGTGACTCCACCATGGAGGGGTCCATGGTGGAAACAAGACTGCATGTGACAATAACACTGTGGTGCAAGAAAGAGAAAAGAATCTGAGGTGCTCAGAATACCTCGAGCCTCTGGTTCAAACTAGAACTGAAGCTGACATATTATGGACTTGTAAGATTCAGTTTTTACCATCATTTTGTTCTGCTTTGTAATTGAAAGCATCTTTAATGATAGGGAGCCAAATATTCCTGTTAGTCTTCACCCTGGCTTTGATCAGTATTTACAGCCTTCTCTGTCTTTGTTGATACTTTTAAAACTCTGTTCCTTCCATTATCTTTCCTACCTCTCTACCATCATTCTTCCAATATTCACAGGGCTGCTATCAGCTCTATGGAAATAACAATAAGATCTCATAATATTTCATAGAGAACTCCTAAGACCTGAAGGGAGTGTGAAGGACAATGCATAGTAGCCAATTTCTTTCAGTAGAAGAGCTATTGTTACTCTTACTAGGCAGGTGATGCTCAGAGATATTGAAAAATTCATTCAGGATAATCAAAACCAAAGGGTCAGAAAATCATAGAATTCAAAAGCAGTGAAGATTTCCAAAAGCTTGTGGAGTCAACTTGCTCAGTTTTCCCCCCACTTCAGAAGCCAAGATTTTGTGACACAATTTCATTTTCTGATTTGTGCTAGACAGAAGAAAAAAAAACTACTGAAAATTCCTGACTCTTTCTCTAGTCTTGTTTCCACACTAAAATCTTACATCTTTTTCAGTTCTTGGAAAATGCTTTTGGATCGCAATTGAAGTTATCCTCTAGTCAGTGGAGAACGGTCAGAAGCTTTGAACAAATGCCGGTTAAATACACTGTATTGATTTGATTATTGTAGGAGCTGTGTTTATTTACAATTCATTATCCTAGAATTGAAGTATAAATTTATATGTACATATTACTTTTTAAATTAGATATTTTCTTTATTTACATTTCAAATGTTATACCTTTCCTGGTTTCCCCACCAAAACCCCTCTATTCCATCCCCCCTCCTCTTGCTCACCAACCTACCCACTCCTGCTTCCCTGTCCTGGCATTCCCCTACATTGGGGCATCATGCCTTCTCAGGACCAAGGGCCTCTCCTCCCATTGATGTCCAACAAGGCCATTCTCTGCTACATATGCAGCTGGAGCCCAGGTTCCCTCCATGTGTACTGTTTAGTTGGTGGTTTAGTCCCTGGGAGCTCTGGGGGATGGGGGGTTCTGATTGGTTCATATTGTTGTTCTTCCTATGAGGCTGCAAGCTCCTCAGCTCCTTAGGTACTTTCTCTAGCTTCTCCATTGGGGACTTTGTGCTCAGTCCAATGTTTGGCTGAGAGCATCCACCTCTGTATTTGTCAGACACTGGCAGAGCCTCTCAGGAGACAGCTACAACAGGCTTCTGTCAGCAAGCACTTGTTGGCATCCACAAAACTGTCTGGGTTTGGTGGTTGTTTATGGAATGGATTCCCATGAGGGGCAGTCTCTGGATGGGTATTCCTTCAGTCTTTGCTCCATATTTTGTCTCTGTAACTCCTTCCATGGGTATTTTGTTTACCCTTCTAATAAGGATTGAAGTAGCCACACTTTATTCTTCCTTCTTCTTGAGATTCATTTGATCTGTGAATTGTATCTTGGGCTTTCCAAGCTTCTGGGCTAATATCCACTTATCAGTGAATGCATATCATGTGTGTTCTTTTGTGATGGGTTACCTCACTCAGGATGATATTTTCTAGTTCCATCCATTTGTCTAAGAATTTCATGAATTCATTGTTTATAATAGCTGAATAGTGTTCCATTGCATAAATATACCACATTTTCTATATCCATTCCGCTGTTGAGGGACATCTGGGTTCTTTCCAGCTTTTGACTATTATAAAAAAAAGGCTCCTATGAACACAGTGACTAGCTTCTGAAATCAGTTACTTCATTGGAAAACACTCCCTGTTTTAAATAGAATATGATATCTTATTTCTTTCATTAAAGTTAGCGTTGCTGGTGACCTATTATTAAAACAATTTGGATATCTGCAATAAAAAGAATTTTATATCAGTGACTTGGGTAATTTTTTTGTTATTGTCACCAAATCTTATGTTGGTTTGTTTTTACTCAATGTATAACTTCTGAAACAATTGAAGCTCCTGTCATCCCTCACCCCAAACTAGAAATTCTTCTACCTCAATAGAGTCAGGATCCGACTGTCAGCTTGTTAAAACAAGAGGGATAAAAGGAGGAAAATAAAGAGGAAGAGAAATAGGGAGGGACAGAGGAAGATGATGATGAAGGTCAAGATTTTGAGATTTTTCTTTTGGTAGTTCACATTGCTATTTTTACAGTGCCTGAGCCCGTTGATGCTAACTAACCCTATAATGAATGAGTCTGATTTAAACATCTGTCTTAATTCTTGAATCTAGACTTGCTCTAGTCACTTAGACATTAAGAGATGTTAGGAGCATACAATGAAAAAAGTAGGCAGTAAGCATCTTGGCCATGTCTTTTTACTTATGAGTCTATCTCTTAATGTTTGGTTTACGCTGGAATGCACTTGCACATTACCAAAGAAGGAAAATAACCACCAATATCATCAAGTCACAAATCTACTGTGGCCTGCAAAATATACAGATGCCAAAGTGGTACCAACATTATGGGAGTAACCAAACATGTTAAGTAATTGGATTTAAGGTCCACATCATGAGTGGGAACCCAAACTTGAAACTGCTAAAGTGGCCAAGAATCTGTAACTTGATGGGCCATGGGTCTAGGGGAAAACCTAATATTGCCATTTTCCTAAAAGAATGTAACAATAAATTGACTCCCAATGAAATACTGCTATACACATAGATCAGTGCCTTATTCAGACCACCAAAGAAGATTGATTCTTCTTGCAGTAGATGGGAACTAACATAGAGATCTACAACAGAACAATGGACAGAGAGTGAAAGACATTAGAATACTCAGAACCAAATGGTATGTCTTCTTCAAAACCAGCTCCTCAAAGCACAGAGATCTCTGTGGAAGAAGGGACAGAAAGATTCTGAGAGTCAGAGGTGATAGCAACACCAAGGAAATAGTTTCTTCTAGACACAAAAAGACTAATAATATTGGAACTCATAGAGATGACTGTGTTAGTACTTATAAGACTAGCACTGGTTTAAGACAGACAAACTCCCAGTACTGGAAAGGGAAAGTGGAGGCAAATTCCTACCCCTATTAATAAGCTGCTTCCAGTTGATTCCTGCTGAGAAAAGAAAATAGGTTTCCTACAAGGAAGTGTTACTAGATTTATCACAGGACTCATACACAGTAGTAGTAAGCAAGTGCAAAAGAACTCCACTTCTTTTGTAGTTTCATTTTGTTTTGTTTGTGTGTTTGGGAGGTGGGATAGAGAGCTTTGGTATTCTTTTGAAATTTTTTTCTTAGTCATTTGGTTGGTTTTATTTGTTTTTTTCACCCCGATTTGTTTTGTTCACCCCGATTTGTGTTTGAGAGTAAAAGTAAGAAAGAAAGCATGAACCACAATGGGGAGAAAGGCAGGGATGAACTCGGAAAAGGTGGGAAAAAGAAAGTCATGTCCAAAATATATTGTACAAACACAGTCTCCATTCTCTTTGAGAGACTATTGCCCCTCATTGTTCTGATTAAAGGGAAAACTCCTGTGGAGGTCAGTCTCCCCTTCATTTGATTTTTATATCACCTCGATCAGTTCCAATCTAAGAATTGATGCTGAAATCCAGGAGGAGTTTTAGAGCTCTCTACCTCAGCCCTCACTTGTGGAAAAATTTTTCTTTTTGTTACCCATATCCTTTTCTTTCTTTCATTTTCTTCTGAGACCCATCACATTAAGAGTGTGGCTACTTCCTAACCTTAAAGGGACTTAAAGGTCACCAGTCCTTGCCTGAAACCTCTGGTTTTTGTTGTTGTTTGTTTGTTTGTTTGTTTGTTTGTTTGCAGCTTTTGTCTATGTAGATATTACAAATCCAGTTTGGTGCCTTCCTTTCTATGCCCCAGAAAATCAGTTTGGATCTTTTTCCTCATCTGCCTTCCTTTCTTTCTCTTGTGTCTATCAGTCCACAAAACAGAGGCCTTTCACCATTTGCCACACAACTTTATCCACTATTTACACACCAAGGTAATGTTTAGGCAGAAGCCTTAGACTGATACATTTTGTCTGGACCCAGAGTCCTCTGGATTTCTGTCTCCAGCTTTCGGCTCCTTGCATTGACTGCCAGGTCATTAAAATTTTTGAACACCAGGAAGTTTTCTGGCTTCCTGCTTTAAAAAAAAATCTCCACTTCTATACCATTTTAGCTTGTGTTAAAACAAACCTCAAGGCATTGTTCTACCTATCAGCTGAGGTCTGGATCCAATACAAATCAGAAAATAGTTTCAACAGTCAAATTCCTTCTGACTCAGACAGCTTCTTTAGAATGGCAAACAGTCTGAAGTTCACCCTCTTCATGTTTCCTTTCTTTTTTTTTTCTTTTTTTCACATTTTTTATTACATATTTTCTTTTTTTTAATTTTTAATATTTTTATTACATATTTTCCTCAATTACATTTCCAATGCTATCCCAAAAGTCCCCCATAGCGCCCCCCACTTCCCAACCCACCCATTCCCATTCTTTTGGCCCTGGCATTCCCCTATATTGGGGCATATAAAGTTTGCAAGTCCAATGGGCCTCTCTTTCCATTGATGGCCGACTAGGTCATCTTTCGATACATATGCAGCTAGAGACAAGAGCTCCGGGGTTCTGGTTAGTACATCATGTTGTTCCAACAATAGGGTTGCAGATCCCTTTAGTTCCTTGGGTACTTTCTCTAGCTTCTCCATTGGGAGCCCTGTGATACATCCAATAGCTGACTGTGAACATCCACTCCTGTGTTTGCTAGGCCCCGGCATCGTCTCACAAGAGACAGCTATATTTGGGTCCTTTCAGCAAAATCTTGCTAGTGTATGCAATGGTGTCAGCGTTTAGAAGCAGATTATGGGATGGATCCCTGGATACGGCAGTCTCTAAATGGTCCATCCTTTCATTACAGCTACGAACTTTGTCTCTGTAACTCCTTCCCTGGGTGTTTTGTTCCCAATTCTAAGAAGGTGCACAGTGTCCACACTTTGGTCTTCATTCTTCTTGAGTTTCATGCGTTTAGCAAATTGTATCTTATATCTTGGGTATCCTAAGTTTTTGGGCTAATATCCACTTATCAGTGAATACATATTGTGTGAGTTCTTTTGTGATTGTGTTACTTCACTCAAGATGAGGCCCTCCAGGTCCATCCATTTGGCTAGGAATTTCATAAATTCATTCTTTTTAATAGCTGAGTAGTACTCCATTGTGTAAATGTACCATAATTTCTGTATCCATTCCTCTGTTGAGGGACATCTGGGTTCTTTCCAGCTTCTGGCTATTATAAATAGGGCTGCTATGAACATAGTGGAGCATGTGTCCTTTTTACCGGTTGGGACATCTTCTGGATATATGCCCAGGAGAGGTATTGCTGGGTCCTCCGGGAGTACTATGTCCAATTTTCTGAGGAACCGCCAGACTGATTTCCAGAGTGGTTGTACAAGCTTGCAATCCCACCAACAATGGAGGAGTGTTCCTCTTTCTCCACATCCTTTCCAGCATCTGCTGTCACCTGAATTTTTGATCTTAGCCATTCTGACTGGTGTGAGGTGGAATCTCAGGGTTGTTTTGATTTGCATTTCCCTGATGATTAAGGATGTTGAACATTTTTTCAGGTGCTTCTCTGCCATTCGGTATTCCTCAGGTGAGAATTCTTTGTTCAGTTCTGAGCCCCATTTTTTCATGGGGTTATTTGACTTTCTAGAGTCCACCTTCTTGAGTTCTTTATATATATTGGATATTAGTCCCTTATCTGATTTAGGATAGGTGAAGATCCTTTCCCAATCTGTTGGTGGTTTTTTTGTCTTATTGATGGTATCTTTAGCCTTGCAGAAGCTTTGTAGTTTCATGAGGTCCCACTTGTCAATTCTCGATCTTACAGCACAAGCCATAACTGTTCTATTCAGGAATTTTTCCCCTGTGCCCATATCTTCAAGGCTTTTCCCCACTTTCTCCTCTATAAGTTTCAGTGTCTCTGGTTTTATGTGAAGTTCCTTGATCCACTTAGACTTGACCTTAGTACAAGGAGATAGGAATGGATCGATTCGCATTCTTCTACATGTTAACAACCAGTTGTGCCAGCACCATTTGTTGAAAATGCTGTCTTTCTTCCACTGGATGCTTTTAGCTCCCTTGTCGAACATCAAGTGACCATAGGTGTGTGGGTTCATTTCTGGGTCTTCAATTCTATTCCATTGGTCTATTTGTCTGTCACTATACCAGTACCATGCAGTTTTTATCACAATTGCTCTGTAGTAGAGCATGTAGTAGTGGAGCATGTGTCCTTTTTACCGGTTGGGACATCTTCTGGATATATGCCCAGGAGAGGTATTGCTGGATCCTCCGGTAGTACTATGTCCAATTTTCTGAGGAACCGCCAGACTGATTTCCAGAGTGGTTGTCAGGCATGGTGATTCCACCAGAGGTTCTTTTATCCTTGAGAAGAGTTTTTGCTATCCTAGGTTTTTTGTTACTCCAGAAGAATTTGCAGATTGCACTTTCTAATTCGTTGAAGAATTGATTTGGAATTTTGATGGGGATTGCATTGAATCTGTAGATTGCTTTTGGCAAGATAGCCATTTTTACAATGTTGATTCTGCCAATCCATGAGCATGGGAGATCTTTCCATCTTCTGAGATCTTCTAGAATTTCTTTCTTCAGAGACTTGAAGTTTTTATTATACATATCTTTCACTTCCTTAGTTAGAGTCACGCCAAGATATTTAATATTATTTGTGACTATTGAGAAGGGTGTTATTTCCCTAATTTCTTTCTCAGCCTGTTTATTCTTTTTGTAGAGAAAGGCCATTGATTTGTTTGAGTTAATTTTATATCCAGCTACTTCACCGAAGCTGTTTATCAGGCTTAGGAGTTCTCTGGTGGAATTTTTAGGGTCACTTATATATACTATCATATCATCTGCAAAAAGTGATATTTTGACTTCATCTTTTCCAATTTGTATCCCTTTGATCTCCTTTTGTTGTCGAATTGCTCTGGCTAGGACTTCAAGTACAATGTTGAATAGGTATGGAGAAAGTGGACAGCCTTGTCTAGTCCCTGATTTTAGAGGGATTGCTTCAAGCTTCTCACTGTTTACTTTGATGTTGGCTACTGGTTTGCTGTAGATTGCTTTTATCATGTTTAGGTATGGGCCTTGAATTCCTGATCTTTCCAAGACTTTGATCATGAATGGGTGTTGGATCTTGTCAAATGCTTTTTCCACATCTAAAGAGATGACCATGTGGTTTTTGTCTTGGAGTTTGTTTATATACTGGATTACGTTGATGGATTTCCGTATATTGAACCATCCCTGCATCCCTGGGATGAAACCTACTTGGTCAGGATGGATGATTGTTTTGATGTGTTCTTGGATTCAGTTAGCAAGAACTTTATTGAGGATTTTTGCATCAATATTCATAAGGGATATTGGTCTGAAGTTTTCTATCTTTGTTGGGTCTTTTTGTGGTTTAGATATCAGAGTAATTGTGGCTTCATAGAATGAGTTGGGTAGAGTACCTTCTGTTTCTATTTTGTGGAATAGTTTGTGAAGAACTGGGATTAGATCTTCTCTGAAGGTCTGATAGAACTCTGCACTAAACCCATCTGGTCCTGGGCTTTTTTTAGTTGGGAGACTATTAATGACTGCTTCTATTTCTTTGGGGGATATAGGGCTGTTTAGATCATTAACCTGATCTTGGTTCAACTTTGGAACCTGGTATCTGTCTAGGAACTTCTCCATTTCATCCAGGTTCTCCAGTTTTGTTGAGTATAGCCTTTGGTAGAAGGATCTGATGGTGTTTTGGATGTCTTCAGAATCTGTTGTTATGTCTCCTTTTTCATTTCTGATTTTGTTAATTAGGATGCTTTCCCTGTGCCCTCTAGTGAGTCTGGCTAAGGGTTTATCTATCTTGTTGATTTTCTCAAAGAACCAGCTCCTTGATTGGTTGATTCTTTGAATAGTTCTTGTTTCCACTTGGTTGATTTCGCCCCTGAGTTTGATTATTTCCTGCCGTCTACTCCTCTTGGGTGAATTTGCTTCCTTTTGTTCTAGTGCTTTTAGGTATGTTGTCAAGCTGCTAATGTGTGCTCTCTCTAGTTTCCTTTTGGAGGCACTCAGAGCTATGAGTTTTCCTCTTAGAAATGCTTTCATTGCGTCCCATATTTTGGGTATGTTGTGGCTTCATTTTCATTGAACTCTAAAAAGTCCTTAATTTCTTTCTTTATTCCTTCCTTGACCAAGGTATCATTGAGAAGAGTGTTGTTTACTTTCCACGTGAAGGTTGGCTTTCTATTATTTATTTTGTTATTGAAGATCAGCCTTAGTCCATGGTGATCTGATAGGATGCATGGGACAATTTCAATACTTTTGTATCTGTTGAGGCCTGTTTTGTGACCAATTATGTGGTCAATTTTGGAGAAGGTACCATGAGGTGCTGAGAAGAAGGTATATCCTTTTGTTTTAGGATAGAATGTTCTGCAGATATCTGCCAGATCCATTTGATTCATAATTTCTCTTAGTTTCTCTGTGTCCCTGTTTAGTTTCTGTTTCCATGATCTGTCCATTGGTGAAAGTGGTGTGTTGAAGTCTCCCACTATTAATGTATGAGGTGCAATGTGTGCTTTTAGATTTACTAAAGTTTCTTTAATGAATATGGCTGCCTTTGTATTTGGAGCATAGATATTCAGGATTGATAGTTCCTCTTGGAGGATTTTACCTTTGATGAGTATGAAGTGTCCCTCCCTGTCTTTTTTAATGACTTTGGGTTTGAAGTCAATCTTATCAGATATTAGAATGGCTACTCCAGCTTGTTTCTTCATACCATTTGCTTGGAAAATTGTTTTCCAGCCTTTCATTTTGAGCTAGTGTCTATCTTTTTCTCTGAGATGAGTTTCCTGTAAGCAGCAAAATGTTGGGTCTTGTTTGTGTAGCCAGTTTGTTAGTCTATGTCTTTTTATCGGGGAATTGAGTCCATTGATATTAAGAGATATTAAGGAAAAGTAATTGTTGTTTCCTGTTATTTTTGTTGTTAAAGTTGGCATTCTGTTCTTGTGGCTGTCTTCTTTTAGGTTTGTTGAGGGATTACCTTCTTGTTGTTTCTAGGGCGTGGTTCCTGTCCTTGTATTGTTTTTTTTCTGTTATTATCCTTTGAAGGGCTGGATTCGTGGAGAGATAATGTGTGAATTTGGTTTTGTCGTGGAATACTTTGGTTTCTCCATCTATGTTAATTGAGAGTTTGGCTGGTTATAGTAGCCTGGGCTGGAATTTGTGTTCTTTTAGTGTCTGTATAACATCCGTCCAGGATCTTCTGGCTTTCATAGTCTCTGGTGAAAAAACTGGTGTAATTCTGATAGGCTTGCCTTTATATGTTACTTGGCCTTTTTCTCTTACTGCTTTTAGTATTCTATCTTTATTTAGAGCATTAGTTGTTCTGATTATTATGTGTCGGGAGGTATTTCTTTTCTGGTCCAGTCTATTTGGAGTTCTGTAGGCTTCTTATATGTTCATGGGCATCTCTTTCTTTAGATTTGGGAAGTTTTCTTCTATAATTTTGTTGAAGATGTTTGCTGGTCCTTTGAGTTGAAAATCTTCATTTTCATCCACTCCTATTATCCGTAGGTTTGGTCTTCTCATTGTGTCCTGTATTTCTTGGATGTTTTGAGTTAGGATCTTTTTGCGTTTTACATTTTCCTTGATTGTTGTGCTGATGTTCTCTATGGAATCTTCTGCACCTGAGATTCTCTCTTCCATCTCTTGTATTCTGTTGCTGATGCTGGTATCTATGGTTCCAGATTTCTTTCCTAGGGTTTCTATCTCCAGTGTTGCCTCATTTTGGGTTTTCTTTATTGTGTCTACTTCCCTTTTTAGGTCTAGTATGGTTTTGTTCATTTCCATCATCTGTTTGGATGTGTTTTCCTGTTTTTCATTAAGGACTTCTACCTGTTTGATTAGGTTATCCTGTTTTTCTTTAATGATTTGTAACTCTTTAGCAGTGTTCTCCTTCAATTCTTTAAGGGATTTTTGTGCTTCCTATTTAATGTCTTCTACCTGTTTAGCAGTGTTCTACTGTATTTCTTTAAGTGTGTTATTAAAGTCCTTCTTGAAGTCCTCTACCATCATCATGAGATATGCTTTTAGATCCGTGTCTAGCTTTTCCGGTGTGTTGGGGTGCCCTGGACTGGGCGATGTGGGAGTGCTGGGTTCTGATGATGGTGAGTGGTCTTGGTTTCTGTTAGTAAGATTATTACGTTTACCTTTCGCCATCTGGTAATCTCTGGGGTTAGTTGTTGTCGTTGTCACTGTTTAAAGATTGGAGCAGAAGCTGTGTTCCACTCACCAGCAGTCTCAAAATCCTGTGGCGGGGGTCGTGGGTAGCTGGCAGTACCCCGGTGCTGGTCCAGCCGGAAGAGGCCTGTGGTCCTACTCAGGCTGGTTTTCTGCTTCCCTAACTAATGCAGTCTCAGGTCCAGCGCGCAATTGGATTGGAGCAGAAGCTGTGTTCCACTCTCCAGAAGTCTTAAGATCCTGTGGCGGGTGTTGTGGGTAGCTGGCGAGTGTCAGCTGGCCCTGCGCCCTAGCTACGCTGGTGCTTTTCTGACTGGAAGAGGCTTGTGGCCCTATGTAGGCCGGATTTCTCCCTCCCCAACCAAAGCAGTCTCAGGTCCCACGTGATTGGACTGGAGCAGAAGCTGTGTTCCACTCACCAGCAGTCTCAAAATCCTGTGGCGGGGGTCGTGGGTAGCTGGTGGGTGTCAGCCGACCCTGCGCTCTAGCTACCCCGGTGCTGATCCGGCTGGATGAGGCCTGTGGCCCTACTCAGGCCGGTTTCTGCTTCCCTAACTAATGCAGTCTCAGGTCACGCACACAATTGGATTGGAGCAGAAGCTGTGTTCCACTCACCAGAAGTCTTAAGATCCTGTGGTGGGTGTTGTGGGTAGCTGGCGAGTGTCAGCTGACCCTGCCCTCTAGCTACCCCGGTGCTGATCCCTCATGTTTCCTTTCTATGTCCATCTCTTTATTCTTTCATTGCCTCATACCAGGGTTTACCTGTTCAAGCTTTTAAACCTAATTTCTTAGACTTTGTTTTAGATGCTGATCTGGGTGATGCTCTTCCCTCTCACAGCAAGCAGAGCAGTTGCTACTCTGTTAAAGTTCACGGAGAAGCTGGCTCTGAAGACAGGATTTGTCTCTCCTACTGCACATTCAAGCATATTTGTCTCAGAATATCCTCTAGACTCTCTTTTTGGGTCAGGCCCACCTCCTGACTGTGACAGGAAGGACAAAAAAAACACAAATGTAAAGAAGTTGTGCCCTAAGAACAGCTAATCCATTGTTACCCCCCCCCCATTGGTAATATTTTTTAAAGGAAGATTTGGGAAGTTATTCTGTACCGGAGACAACATTTTGGGTTTTTAAAAGCAGATTTTTCTCTCTGTAACTCTGAGAAAGACCTCATGCTATGATCATAGCTATTTCTAACAGATATCCATAGATTTTCTTGAGCTGAGACCATGACATTCAGCTATTTTGTACCCATCTGCCTAGTTCATAGTGCAATCTCCTCCCATATCTCTTCCCACCTAACTAAAGTGCCTTGTAAAAGGAAAGGGTATAAAGAGCCACATTTGATCTGTGAGATGGTGGATCCATTAGGGACTTGTACTCTGATATCCACTCAATTAATTCTAATCAGTTTACAAAGATGAGGCTGAACACAGACTGAAGATTTTCTCAGTGGTTGAAAGGGTAACACACTCAGGCCAAGGAAGGTGTTTGGCTTCTCCTTACATAGATGGGCAACAGGTAGATGAAAGACTTGAGGAGTCAATGATTTCTCAGAAGACCATGTGACCCCTGAAAAGAGATTCTTAAATGTCCTTGACAGTAACAAGACAGTCCTTTTCAATTACATGACCTTAAATGCCAAGCAAGAACGTACGGCCAAGATTAGTATATGTCTCTAAAAGGTGCAAGGATTCCAGTCCTCAGATATTATGCCAAACTATGTAAAATGATAATTGGCAACTATTTGTTCTCTTTCATATATATACACACATACATATATACATATGTTATATATAAACATACTAATGTATGTTTCCTACATGTATATATAATGTATCCCAAATATATGATAAGACCTTGATGTATTACAACATTGCAGTATCTATATACTGTTGAGAAAACAGGCCTATATTCTTCAGTATTGATGTCAAAGCATAAAGATTTATTTAACAACTATGGAATACATTTTCTTTCTGGAATAGTACTTCCCAGTCATGTACCATCTCCTTCTGTACCTTAATCACACACATTGCCTGATTATAGAGGACTACCACATACTGGGAAAATATTTGTGATACCCATGTGATGACCTTGGGATATTCCTAGGCAATCCTATAAAAGTGACACAATATATTTCATTTCTCTTTCGATTGTCAATTAGATGCTGAATTTAACTGACTTATCTTACAAAGCTCCCAGGTGCTTGTTCCTAAACAAGAGTTTGATGTAACAAACAACTGATTGTAGTTACCTTATCTTTTTACAGGACTGACAAATGGACCAGCCAGCTATATGGTTACATTTTACCTTATTAAACAAAACTTATGTTAATCATGATGTTATTTTTTTTTTCTTATTAACTTTGTTTTTTAATGCTAGTCACGAGGTTCAAATACAAGAAAACCTATTTGAACTTTTGAATAGATGGCTGGTTTGGAACTTATGTTAATCATGATGTTATTTTTTTTTTCTTATTAACTTTGTTTTTTAATGCTAGTCACGAGGTTCAAATACAAGAAAACCTATTTGAACTTTTGAATAGATGGCTGGTTTGGAACTTATGCTGGCCAATGAAACACATTTAAAGCTCTCCCAACCAAAGCAATGACATTATACCATGTAATGAACAACAATGGCAAAAACAAAACAAAACAAATAACCAAGAAATATCAAGTTTGCTAACACCTATGGCAGAACCTGTCAAGGACCCCTTAGAGGTTTTTCTTGCCGGTTCTCTTCCTCTAGTAAGAACAAAGTTGCCCCAACTATTTTCTTAACTACTTATATAATACACTCATGGATGTTATCATAATGCAGTTTCATGTTCTGCATTTGTGCCATTTGTTAAGTTTTCTCAAGGTCTTTCTGTCAGTCCTCCTCTGAGCCATTACTGCTTCCCCTTCCACATCATCCCCTTTACCAGTTTCGAATGTGTTAGAACAATCTGCACCACAAGCTCTTAACAAAAGTTTGGGTGACTTCTATAAAGGGACTAATATGTTGTCCAACTCAACCCTCTTCTTTCAGGATTTAGAACAAGCTGAACTGAGGGTTTCTCTGCATCAGATACCTCCCTGTCTTTCTGGATCTCAGAAAACCTTTAAAAAGTTCAGACCACCTCAACATCTTTCAGGACCAACTCTTTGGCCATGGTGTACTCCAGGATTAAAAAGAATATATCATTTTCCCATTCTTTTATCTGTTCTTGGGGACTGAAATGAAAGATTAATGACCCAAAAGCTTTAGGTGAACTGAGAAACTCTGGTTGGTATTTTAAGCTTTGAGAGTACAAGGGTGAAGATCTGCATATGTAATTTTCCACTAAAAGTTCCCCTTTTAAATCTAAAAAACCCCAAGCCCCCTATTCCTGATTTTTGGACATACAATCTCTACTCCTATGGATAAACTACTGCCATTCATTGGTATAAGTAAAGTACAAACCTCTTTTGTTATATAATACATAGATATTATATGTATATATTTACATATAGTATAATTTTTTAAATAAAATAGATTAAAATTTTGGCTTAGGGGTTCTGCTTATCACATTTTCCCTCTTCTAAGCCATAGTTTATCTAAATAAAAACACTTTTGCACATTTTCTTTATAATTATTCCAAATATGACATCAGCATTTCTTTTAATGACTATGTTAAATATTTTTTCTTCAATTAAATGATGATATTAACAACCCTTCAAATTTATTGTTTGGGATTTTATTTTGAAATACAAGTAGAAAAAGAAACAATGTTTGCAAGTTAAAACAGTAACTTTTCATCCCTAGTAAAAGTGGCACCCTTCTAGATGGCTGTTGTTGTCTATACTTCATCTTAATGTGACTTCCATCTTTGACTGAAAAACATCAAATTGCAGTCTTGGGACAATCTTCTCCTGTTAATTGATTACTTTTTCTGGGAAGTTCTCAATTTTCTTGTCTGTCAGTTGATAATAGTTTCCAGCATTTTCCAGAAGAAGTGATCCTTTTTTCTCCTGAGCTTAAAACTGAAAATTTATTCCTGTGGTTAGTTCCTTGTTTTACAAGTCATAAAACTTTTAATATGGATTTAGGGTTGGAAGTAACTTTGTAATTGACTTATTAAAAACTCCCTTACTGTAGGGGACAGCATCTCCAGTACAGTGGAAAGCAAACACTCATTCGAGTTCATGTTGTTTTGGTGATAGGACTTACTCAAAACATCTACTTCAGTGACTTGATGGGTGGCATCATTAAAGAGAAGGGAACGAGGAAGGCCATATAGACTCATATTAATACTTATGTTTAAACAATATGCATCTCTGCATGCCTAGTTATTAAATATAGTTCTCTTCTTTGCAGTCCCTTTGACAGTGGCATGCACAAGTTTAGTGTTAATTGTTTTGCCTCATGAGCTTTTTATTCTCTTAAGATTATGAAGGTATTAGTCTTTAGATGCTTCTCATGAGATAACTCACTGAATTCATTTTTCTCCTTTGTAAATTGTTCTCCTTGTTACAGATGATGGAATAATACTTAGTTTATGAGTCTCCTATAAGTAGAAAGTCCCAATGTGCTATATGGGATATGTATTATTCCCCATAATACAGAGAATACATATGCATTAGAAAAAAATTAAGTGTGCTTTAGCCAAAAATATGAATGTTTTTGGTTAAGCAGGAAATAGGCAAACTCATTTGTTTTAAAAGTTAAATGCATTTTTTTAATCTACATATACACACAAGATATAGATAATAGAAATACCAGACATGTAGATGAGACTTGTAAAGACCAAATTTTTTTTAATATTTTTATTAGGTAATTTCCTCATTCACATTTCCAATTCTATGTCAAAAGTCCCCCATACCCTCCCACCCACTACCCTAACCACCCACTACCACTTTTTGGCCCTGGCGTTCCCCTGTACTGGGGCATATAAAGTTTGCACGTCCAATGGGCCTCCCTTTCCAGTGATGGCCAACTAGGCCATCTTTTGATACATATGCAGCTAGAGACAAGAGCTCCGGGGTACTGGTTAGTTCATATTAATGTTCCACCTATAGGGTTGCAGATCCCTTTAGCTCCTTGGGAACTTTCTCTAGTTCCTCCATTGGGGGCCCTGTGATACATCCAATAGCTGACTGTGAGCATCCACTTCTGTGTTTGCTAGGCCCCGGCATAGTCTCACAAGAGACAGCTATATCTGGGTCCTTTCAGCAAAATCTTGCTAGAGTATGCAATGGTGTCAGCGTTTGGAAGCTGATTATGGGATGGATCCCTGGCTATGGCAGTCTCTAGGTGGTCCATCCTTTCGTCACAACTCCAAACTTTGTCTCTGTAACTCCTTCCATGGGTGTTTTGATCCCAATTCTAAGAAGGGGCACAGTGTCCACACTTTAGTATTCGTTCTTCTTGAGTTACATGTGTTTAGCAAATTGTATCTTATATCTTGGGTATCCTAAGTTTCTGGGCTAATATTCACTTATCAGTGAGTACATATTGTGTGAGTTCCTTTGTGATTGTGTTACCTCACTCAGGATGATGCCCTCCAGGTCCATCCATTTGCTAGGAATTTCATAAATTCATTCTTTTTAATAGCTGAGTAGTACTCCATTATGTAAATGTACCATATTTTCTGTATCCATTCGTCTGGAGGGGCATGTGGGTTCTTTCCAGCTTCTGGCTATTATAAATAAGGCTGCTATGAACATAGTGGAGCATGTGTTCTCCTTACCGGTTGGGACATCTTCTGGATATATGCCCAGGAGAGGTATTGCAGGATCCTCCAGTAGTACTATGTCCAATTTTCTGAGGAACTGCTAGACTGATTTCCAGAGTGGTTGTACAAGCTTGCAATCCCACCAACAATGGAGGAGTGTTCCTCTTTCTCCACATCCTCACCAGCATCTGCTGTCACATGAATTTTTGATCTTAGCCATTCTGACTGGTGTGTGATGGAATCTCAGGGTTGTTTTGATTTGCATTTCCCTGATGATTAAGGATGTTGAACATTTTTTTCAGGTGCTTCTCTGCCATTCGTTATTCCTCAGGTAAGAATTCTTTGTTCAGTTCTGAGCCCCAGTTTTTAATGGGGTTATTTGCTTTTCTGGAGTCCACCTTCTTGAGTTCTTTATATATATTGGATATTAGTCCCCTATCTGATTTAGGATAGGTAAAGATTCTTTCCCAATCTGTTGGTGGTCTTTTTGTCTTATTGAGGGTGTCTTTTGCCTTGCAGAAGCTTTGCAACTTTATGAGGTCCCATTTATTGATTCTTAATCTTACACCACAAGCCATTGCTGTTCTATTCAGGAATTTTTCCCCTGTACCCATATCTTCGAGGCTTTCCCCTACTTTCTCCTCTATAAGTTTCAGTGTCTCTGGTTTTATGTGGAGTTCCTTAATCCACTTAGATTTGACCTTAGTACAAGGAGATAGGAATGGATCAATTCGCATTCTTCTACATGATAACCACCAGTTGTGCCAGCACAATTTGTTGAAAATGCTGTCTTTTTTTCCACTAGATGGTTTTAGTGCAGAGTTCTATTATACCTTCAAAGAAGATCTAATCCCAGTTCTTCACAAACTATTCCACAAAATAGAAACAGAAGCTACTCTACCCAACTCATTCTATGAAGCCACAAGTACTCTGATACCTAAACCACAAAAAGACCCAACAAAGATAGAGAACATCAGACCAATTTCCCTTATGAATATTGATGCAAAAATCCTCAATAAAGTTCTTGCTAACCGAATCCAAGAACACATCAAAACAATCATCCATCCTGACCAAATAGGTTTCATCCCAGGGATGCAAGGATGGTTCAGTATATAGAAATCCATCAAGTAATCCAGTATATAAACAAACTCAAAGACAAAAACCACATGATCATCTCGTTAGATGCTGAGAAAGCATTTGACAAAATCCAACACCCATTCATGATGAAAGTCTTGGAAAGATCAGGAATTCAAGGCCCATACCTAACCATGATAAAAGCAATCCACAGCAAACCAGTAGCCAACATCAAAGTAAATGGTTAGAAGCTGGAAGTAATCCCACTAAAATCAGGGACTTGGCAAGGCTGCCCACTTTCTCCCTACCTATTCAACATTGTACTTGAAGTCCTAGCCAGAGCAATTTGGCAACAAAAGGAGATCAAGAGGATACAAATTGGAAAGGAAGAAGTCAAAATATCACTTTTTGCAGATGATATGATAGTATATATAAGTGACCCTAAAAATTCCACCAGAGAACTCCTAAGCCTGATAAACAGCTTCAGTGAATTAGCTGAATATAAAATTAACTCAAACAAGTCAATGGCCTTTCTGTACACAAAGGATAAACAGGCTGAGAAAGAAATTAGGGAAACAACACCTTTCTCAATAGTCACAAACATTATAAAATTCCTTGGTGTGACTCTAATTAAGGAAGTGAAAGATTTGTATGTTAAGAACTTCAAGTCTCTGAAGAAATTAAAGAAGATCTCAGAAGATGGAAAGATCTCCCATGCTCATGGATTGGCAGGATCAATATAGTAAAAATGGCTATCTTGCCAAAAGCAATCTACAGATTCAATGCAATCCCTATCAAAATTCCAACTCAATATTCAACGAATTAGAAAGGGCAATTTGCAAATTCATCTGGAATAATAAAAAACCTAGGATAGCAAAAACTCTTCTCAAGTTTAAAAGAACCTCTGGTGGAATAACCATGCCTGACCTAAAGCTGTACTACAGAGCAATTGTGATCAAAACTGCATGGTACTGGTATAGTGACAGACAAGTAGACCAATGGAATAGAATTGAAGACCCTGAGATGAACCCACACACCTATGGTCACTTGATCTTTGACAAGGGATCTAAGACCAAATAATTTTAAAGTTAGAATAATAACATCTGTAGTCAAATGGAAGCTCTAACAAGTCCACAGGCTCACATTTTCTCCTTTAAGATGCATGTACCCCAATTTGCAAAACACATGAAACTGAAGAAGAACGAAGACCAAAGTGTGGACACTTTGCCCCTTCTTAGAATTGGAAACAATCACCCATGGAAGGAGTTACAGAGCCAAAGTTTGTAGCTGAGACAAAAGGATGGACCATCTAGAGACTGCCATATCCAGGGATCCATCACATAATTAGCCTCCAAACGATGACACCATTGCATACACTAGCAAGCGTTTGCTGAAAGGACCCTGATATAGCTGTCTCCTGTGAGACTATGCCGGGGCCTAGCAAACACAGAAGTGGATGCTCACAGTCAGCTATTGGATGTATCACAGGGCCCCCAATGGAGGAGCTAGAGAAAGTTCCCAAGGAGCTAAAGGGATCTGCAACCCTGTAGGTGCAACAACATTATGAACTAACCAGTACCCCAGATCTCTTGACTCTAGCTGCATATGTATCTAAAGATAGCCTAGTCGGCCATCACTGGAAAGAGAGGCCCATTGGACATGCAAACTTTATATGCCCCAGTACAGGGGAACGCCAGGGCCAAAAAGTGGGAATGGGTGGGTAAGGGAGTGGGGGGAGGGTATGGGGGACTTTTGGGATAGCATTGGAAATGTAATTGAGGAAAATACGTAATAAAAAATATTTAAAAAAATGCATGTATCCATCTTAATTTAGTGTTTCAGTCATTAGCATAACTCACTTTCCCTTTTGGTTCTTCTTTATTATGTATCTCTGTTTTATATTTTTCTTTGAGAACTAAATGAACCATAGCTATGTTTCAGATTCTCAAAAGAATTTATTTGATTCCTGAAATGACAACTCTGTTCTGCACAGAGCTTCTGTATCTCATGACCGCCAAATCAGGCATAATGAAAAGCAAACTAGACATGGGTTACCAAACACTACTTCTGTTCAGTTCAAATATGCATATGATGGTCACATTAAAAAGAGCTCCATTTACTCTAACACTGAGAAGAAATTATAGGGTTTTTTTCTTTGAGATCAAAGTCATAAAGAGAAAGGCAATATGCTCAGATCAATTAACTGGCTATTGTTAGAGATATGGCAATTTATTTTTAATAAATAATTAGTGCTATAAAGAATATGGTAATATTAGAAATCAAGATTTTCACTGAGGGCAAAAGAGGTGCATATATATAATCTTTGAAGCATAAATATCTATTTGATTTTTATTTACTTAAATTTTGAAAAATTATTTCATTTTTTTTTAGATTGTCATGTAACTGCATTATTCTCTCTTTCCATTTCCTTCTTCCAAGTCTTCATGGCCTCTTTTTGCATTAATTGTTGTTGCATATATATGCATATGCATATACATATAGTCCTAAGTACATAAGGAACCACAGGATCAGTATCTATCACCAATCAGTGTTATATTCTGCCTAGTTAGTGAAGTGAGCAGCACGAATGAAACTTTGATATTGGCTTCAGTGTGACTATCTATCTGATTCTGAAACTTCATTATTCTAAGTTCAGGAGTTAGTGATTGGTATTTGCCAGGTTGCAGCAGACTCAAATGTCTCCTTCAGCTTTCCCTAGGTGCAACATAAATTAGTACTTATCATGAAGTTGTTAGTCTTGCCCAGCTTCCTAATCAGCTGTTTTATAGTTTGAGGAGGATCTCTCTCTCTCTTTTTTATTTTTATTTTTTGTTGTTCATTTGTTTGGTTCTTTAATTTTATTTTTTTAGGTTTTTTTTTTTTAGTTTTTTATTTATTTAATTTTACCTTTCAGATTTAACCTAGAGCATTCTAGTACAAGCACTGAAGAAGGGTTTCCATTCAGAAATGAATCAATTACAAGAAAATAATCAATTAGCCAACCAGGAAATGTATTCAGGATCTTCAGTGAAAGAGACATGCCTGCAGGTAAGTACCTCTCTGTAGGCATAAAATTTCTCAGTGTTTCTCTAACTGTTCCTACTTCCAGATTCCCCTCTCTAAGTCTATCATTAATCTCTTTCTCCTCTCTCTCTCTCTCTCTCTCTCTCTCTCTCTCTCTCTCTCTCTCTCTCTCTCTCTCTCTCTTTCACACAGAGATTACATCTTCTGTGTGAGATGAAGAGATTACATCTTCTTCAGTTGTATATTTCCCAGATATCTCCATCACCTAGTGGATTTAAAACTGTCTCATCATCATGTATTTCCTGTTATTTACTAGTTCAGCAAACATTAATTGAGCATTCATACATGCGAAGGGGTATATGAGATGTTTAAGGAAAAATGAATGAGTCTGTCTTGTTTCTCTTCTTATGAACTTTATCATAGAGCTAAAAAGAGGAACAGTAAGCAACTGTACAAGTGACGAGTTGCTGAACATAGAAACTGAGGCATGCATACTTCTGTCCTGTCACTCTGCATTTCTAGTAAGTCACAAGTTCCTCCAGATATCACTTAAGGCTTTTCTGAAGTCAAGATTCCCTATACCTCCCACTTCATTGCCAGTTTTCCATCTTTACCATTTTCACTTGAACTAATATGATAGTCACTGGTGTTTTCTCCCTGTGTTGACTTTCCACATAATACCCCCAAATTCTATGAAGTCCGAAGTATAATTTACAAGATACTTTACTCAGGGTCTGCTTCTATAGCTATTATTTTTTATCTTAAATGTCATGTTCCCATTACGAGAAATACATTCCAAGTACATGTGGAGCACCCCACTGTGACTATATTAAGTGCCCAGGAACTATGTTGTTTTAAATCTCTGGCTAAGTTCATTATGTATTAGAAGATATAAAGCCATTTTCATGTACTTGGAATATACTCCCTCAATAGTCCCCACCCACCACTTTCTTGTTTCTTGTTCTTTAGAAGATAGAAAATTATCTGTGATGGATAAGCTTTCTGTTTTGAAAGGAGTGAGGTCATTCAATATATATTAAACCAAGGTAAAAAAAATAAAGATAGATAGATAGGTAGGTAGATAGATAGATAGATAGATAGATAGATAGATATCACTAAATTACATGTTTAAAACATCTAGTAGATAAAGAAATATCTACTGTGAAGTCTAGATGGTCCCAGACAGAACAGAACAAAGAAACACAGAGAAAATCATCAAATCAAAAGCTTACAACATGCAACAGACAATGATTGAGGAAGTTTTGACATAAAATCAAGTTTCTTTTTTTTTTTTTTCAAATTTTTTAAATTAGATATTTTCTTCATTTACATTTCAAATGCTCTCCCGAAAGTCCCCTATACTCTCCCTGTGCCCTGCTCCCCAACCCACCCACTCCCACTTCCTGGCCCTGGCATTCCCCTGTACTGGGGCATATAATCTTCACAAGACCAAGGGCCTCTCCTCCCAGTGATGGCCGACTAGGCCATCCTCTACTACATATGCAACTAGAGACACGAGCTCCGGGTGTACTGGTTAGTTCATATTATTGTTCCTCCTATAGGGTTGCAGACCCCTTTAGCTCCTTGGGTACTTTCTCTAGCTCCTTCATTAGGGGCCCTGTGTTCCATCCAATAGATGAATGTGAGCATCCATTTCTGTATTTGCCAGGCACTGTCCTATCCTCACAAGAGACAGCTATATCAGGGTCTGTCAGCTAAATCTTGCTGGCATATGCAATAGTGTCTGGGTTTGGTGGTTGTTTATGGGATGGATCCCCAGGTGGGGCAGTCTCTGGATGGTCCTTCCTTCTCTCTCTGCTCCAAACTTTGTCTCTACTCTTTCCATGGGTATTTTGTTCCCCATTCTAAGAAGTAACGAAGTATCCATGCTTTGGTCTTCCTTCTTCTTGAGTTTATGTGTTTCGCAAATTGTATCTTGGGTATTCTCCTCTTCATGTCTGAGTTTCTCATAGCCAAACTTCTTTCTGGCTTCTCTATCCCTCTATCCCCCTGTAGACACCTTTACATCATGGGATAAATAACAGCAACTTCTTATGGAAAGAACTTACCTTCCAGCTGTTCTTAAAAGCAGTGTTTTCACTATTGCACTTTCTTGTTTTTCTATTTCCTCTCTGTAACAAATTTAGAGGTGCCGGCCCATCTCCACACAAGGATCTTTGGAGAATATTGAGTCAGACATGTTTGGGTCTGAAATTCAGTGGGGTCAACTATGCTTCCAGAGACAGCTTCTTAACTTCTCAAACAACACATGACAATGTACTACCATGATGAACATTACACCTCTACCCCCTAGAACATTTCACTTCTACTTTTTATGCCATATGTTCATATGTGATTACAAGTATCTAAATGCCCCTGCCTATACCTCAAAGGGTTTTATTAGCTGTTTCTTGTAATAATCTTAGAGTTTCAAATTTTATACTAAAGTATTTGATGAATTTGGAATTGATTTTTCATATTGGGCAAGGGATAAATGTTTGGTTACACTTGCTACATGTGAATTCTAGTTTTCTCAAAACCAATGAATAAGCTATCTCCTTTCCAATATGTATTTTGGGCATTTTTATCAAAATTCAGATGGCTTTATCTGTATGTATTTATATCTGGATCCCTGAAATTCTATGCTACTGATAGATGCGTCTGATGATTTTGCTAACGTGGCTCTCTCTGAACTTGACATACGGTAAAATATGGTGATACTCTAGCATTTTTCTTTGATTCAGTCTGTTTGGCTAACTAGTGTCTTTTCTGTTTTCAAGTTGATCCCCTCTTCCCTTTCCCTTTCTATTTATATGAAGATCAACTTTGGAATTTTGGCCAGGATTTTATTGAATCTTAATTATTTTCTTAACTCAAGATTTAGTTCTGCAGCCTATAACCACTAATGAAACCAGGATATATATATATATATATATATATATATATATATATATATATATATACTGTAAAGAAACTATATGTGTGTGTGTAAATTATACATGATGAAACCAAGAGTTGTGTGTGTGTGTATATATATATATATATATATATATATATATATATATATATATATACATACATATATAAAGAAACTAGACATATTCTAGTCATTGTGTTCACATTGTTCTGTGTTTGAATAATTGGTTTTAGTGTTATTACTCTATATTAGTTATTCAAAGTGATGAGTCTCTTGTGGATTTCACCATTGCATCTAGTGTTCCTAGATCATAGTCACCCTTACTCTTTCTTATCTTTCTTTTCTTACCTGTTTTCCCATCTACATCCTTTATAGTTTTTCTTACATTTGTGTTCTTTCCACAGCTTTTTGTCTTTGGGTTTCACATCTGTGAGGAAGTGAGATCATTTTTATGAGTCCATGTTACCTAGCATGATGATATCTAGCTCAGTTAATTTACTTATAAATGAGAGAATTACATTCATTTAAATAGATGAACACACCAAGTACATCTCCATTGTGTTTGATATCACACATGAGTTTATGTTACGTCTCTTTTATCCACTCATCCTTTTCCCCAGGCTGATTTTGCACCAAACTATTGTGACTGGTGTGATAATATACATGTGTACATGAAGGCATATTTATAGAAAGCTGACTCTGCTTCATTTGAGACCATAGCCAGAATGTGTGAATCATATGAATCATATGGTATTTTTAGTTCTTTAGGAAAATCATCTTGACTTCCATAGTGGTTTGACTAATTTACTACCACATCAACAATCTATAAGAGTGATTTGATCTTCTGTAACCTTCCTAACATCTATTTGGATTTGTTGTTATTGTTTCTGTTGTTGATGATGATGATGATGATGATGATAGTCATTCTGGATTCTGTGAAATGGACTTTCAATGAATTTGCACCTTGAGCTATATTGTCTGTAAATAAAACTGACACTTTAGAATGGCAATGAAATCTTTCAAGATGGGAACTCTATCTTCATTATTTTGGACATCGGTGACCATTTAAACATTAGCATATAGCAGGCGCAACAGTGAATCAAGATTTGATGATCTGAGTTCATTTAACTAAATTAATAGCCACTGTGTATGCTGAGTTGCTGTTTGAGTTATTCAAATACTTTATCTAGCTATACAATCCAAATTTATATTGTTTATAAATAATACATTTTTGCATTTAATGTAATGCATCGTAAAAGCTCCTGGCTATAATGCAAACTTCATTGAGTTGCTTGTTCCATCACCTGGTACTGCTTTAAAAAATATAAAGTAAGAGGCAGCATGTAATACTTACTTAGCTTTAAAAAATGTTCTCCCTTGCATTGGAGTAGAAAGTGCTTTGGAAATCTTAAAACTAGAATCCCAGAGATGACAAAGACAAATGCTACATGTGCTCTTTCATATGTGTATCCTAGATTTTGATGTGTGTGTGTGTGTTTCATAAGACTAGAAAGGGGTCAGTAAGAGAGGAACAGATGTCTTAAAAGAGGGTTGAGAATGGATAGGTCGGCAATGGAATATATAGGAGATGAAAGCAGAAGGAGGTATATAGAAAGAAAGGGGACCAGCAGGAGTGGTGGAGGTGTAAGTGAGGAGTCAAATGTTCAAAAAAAAACCCAAAGTATTCATGAAAATACCATCATGAAATGTATTACTTTTTATGCTAATTTAAAACTAAAATTTAAAAGTCTCTGGAAATTCTCTACAGAAGATGATAATCTATAAAGAATAATATTTGCAATAGAGGTTAAAAGAAAAAGGAGTCAAGTCTCAAAAGAAATGGTTTAAAGCAATGATTTGGATGGTAGGAAACTGAGGAAGAAAGTAAAAAGATCCATTTACTTGGAGGACAACTCCATGTTTGACATAAACCGTTCGAAGTGTTAGTAGAAAGTAAAGTAGATGTCACCTCAGCACCCTCCCTACCATCTTCTCATCCTTACTACATTGACCATGTGACTATTACCAGGATCAATTTTGTTAGCCTCCTGCATGTATTAACCCATTAAATAGTCAGATCTCAGTGTAATTAGTTCAATTTTGTTCCTGTTCTGTAGCTGAGGAACATGAAGCTTTGTAATGTTACTCAGTAAATCAAGAAGTCAAGGATTACAACTTAGAGGAAAGGCTGAAGCATCTTCTGAGTATATGAGGACACATGCTCCACTATGTTCATAGCAGCCTTATTTATAATAGCCAGAAGCTGGAAAGAACCCAGATGCCCCTCAACAGAGCAATGGATACAGAAAATGTGGTACATTTACACAATGGAGTACTACTCAGCCATTAAAAACAATGGCTTCATGAAATCTGCAGGCAAATGGAACTTGAGACTATTACCCTGAGTGAGGTAACCCAGTCACCAAAGAACACACATGGTATGTACTCACTGATAAGTGAATATTAGCTTAAAAGTTCAGAACACCCAAGATACAATTCACACACTACATGAAGTTCAAGAAGAAGGAAGACCAAAATGTGGGTGCTTCGGTCCTTCTTTTAAGGGGGAACAAAGTACCCATGGGAGCAAATACAGAGACAAAGTGTGGAGCAGAACCTAAAGGAAAGGCCATCCAGGGATTGTCCCACCTGAAGATTCATCCTGTACACAGCTACCAAACCCAGACACTATTGTGGATGCCAAAAAGTGCTTGCTGACAGGAGCCTGATATAGCTGTCTCCTGAGATGCTCACAGACAGCCATTAGACTGAGCATAGGTTCCCCAATGGAGGAGCTAGAGAAAGGATTAAAGGAGCTGAAAGGGTTTGCAGCCCCATAGTAGGAACAATATGAACCAACCCATACCCTCAGACCTCCAAGAGACTAAGCCACCAACCAAAGAGTACATGAAGGGACCCATAGCAGAGAATGGCTTTGTTGGACATTAATGGGAGGAGAGGCCCTTAGTCCTGTAAAGGCTCCATGCCCCAGTGTAGGGGAAAGCCAGGACAGGGAAGCAGGAGTGGGTGGGTTGGTGAGCAGGGGGAGGGGAGATGGGATAGGGGATTTTCAGAGGGGAAACCAGGAAAGGGGAAACATATGAAATGTAAATAAAGAAAATATCTACTTACTCCAATATGTACAACTTTTATTGCCATCTTCTGTCTCCATTAAAATTCTAACCACCGAGCCTCCCAATCTAGAGTCTCTGCTAAGTGGAGCTTTGCTACTAATTAATTGCCTCGAGTCCTTTGTTGTAGTTGTAGGAGTCGATTAGCAGAGTAGTTGTCCACTAAACCTGGGAAGTCATTTATAGAAACTCCAATTTTCACCTGAGCCCAGCATGATTCAGTGAGTCAGAGAAGACAATAAAAATAAGAAAAAAGAAAATAACTAATAAAAGGAAAAAATAGAAGAAGAAGAAGAAGAAGAAGAAGAAGAAGAAGAAGAAGAAGAAGAAGAAGAAGAAGAAGAAGAAGAAGAAAGGCTGTATAACTATATTCTATGGCACTCCAGCGCTGAAACTGATCCATTATTATTTGAATCCAGCAGTGCTATGAAACACTAGTTTTAATTTTACAATAAAAAATTTAAAATTATTTTTACAAATTATTTTAATAATTTACCATATTCTAGATGTTGTTGTAGGAATTCAAATTGGAATGCTGTGGAATGATAAAACTCTACTATAAGGTTAGAAAAAAAGAAACATAAAAAGTTGTGTACAAAAGATAGCAGTGACTTTTTTTTTTTCTTCTGAGAAAATCAACTCAAGAAAGAAACACTAGGAGAAAAATAATGCGGTGTTTTGTATTCATTTGTTCCACTGCCACTGAAATAATACAAGTGATGCTGTGTCTTTCTTCTCTCCACAATGAATGACCTAACTGCATTTGGTAATTGCATATGACTGAGAATAATTCAATTGAAAAGGAACTGTGCCTTTGCTTTTTGCACATACAGGCAACTTTGTGCACGACTTCCTTATGATTTACTAGGTCTTGCCATTGTTTTGATAGGAAGGGTGTAAGTAAATCATAAGGCAACCATTGCCACCAACATGCTCATTTCATCTTCCAAACCTGAAATGGTGTATACTAAGCAATTACTTAGCATTTACTTTTTCAACCCAGACTGAAAACCATTCTACTGTTAGTGATTTTTATTATGGTAATTTTCTCAAATGAGTAGGGCCAATTATTTGTCTTTTTATGATCATCATAGTTCATGAAGCATATAATCAAGACTTACCTGTGTTGTATGTCAGAAAATCTTTCATTGTTTAGGCATCATAATATTTCATTGCATACACATACCACAGCTGGTAACTCACTCATGTGTCAATGGATACTTGAACCACTTTTACACTTTAATTACTCAAAATAATATATCCATCAACATGCCATACAATGTGTGTTTAACATATAGGATATAATTTCTCTGAATGTATAGCCAGAAGGAAATTTTCAATTACATGACAATTCTATTTTCAGAAAATGCCATGTTATTTCCCTTAGTATGCCATTTTATACTCTCATCCAAATTCCTAATTTCTCCACATCCTCACCAACACATACTGTTTTCTGTTTTTATGATAGTGGCTATCATGATGGAAGTCATGGTGTCTTTGTAGCTTCAATTTACATTTATGTGATTATTAATGATGTTAATTTAAACAATATTGGCCATTTGTATTGCTTCTTTAGATTAATACCTACCTAAACCCTTTACCTACTTTTGAATCAGGTTGTTGTCTTAGAAGTTGTTTATGTATTCTAATTGGTCAATTATTAAACATACAACTTCTAAATCTTTCTGTCCATTTTGCAGAGTCCTTTATCAAAACAATGCTTGCATCAAATCTTTAATTTATCTGAGGTCCACTTTATTTGATTTTGTTTTGTTTTGTTTTGCTTTGTTTTTTGTTTTGGTTTGGTTTTTTTTGTTGGTTAATCCAAGATGTAATTGTCAACCCAATGTTATGGGGGTTTGCTCTATCTTCTCTTCCAAGAGTTTATAGTCTGTACTTTTACTGTTTAAATATTTGTTCTACTCTCGATTTTCTTAAATCTTATTCAATAAATGTATAGTGCTGTTCTTTTACAGTACATATACAGTTTTAATAGTCACCCCCTACACCAGGAGATTTGGTATTCTTGTTAAAAATCATTGAATATGTGTGTGAGTGTTTATCATGAACATTCTATTACTCTCTCCATACGTCTGCCCCTATCCTGGCACTCCACTGTCTGGATAACTATAGCTTTGAGGAGTGTTAAAATCAGGAGGTAATAGCTGCCATTTTTCTTTGATAGAGTATCATAAGTTTTGCTATGTTGCCCTTCCTTTCATTCTCATTCACCTCTTAAGTCTTTTCAAAGCGCCATTATGATTTTTGTCATTGACCCATTGAGGACTTAAGAGTGAATTTTATATTTACATAAATCTTTGAGTTGTCCTGCTCTTTGGGGTTTCTAGTTTAATTTAATCTAATTGTGATCAGACAAGACACTTGATGGAATTTATATCTTCTTAAATATATCAGGATGATTTATTGATGAGGGTCATGATTTATCATGGACAAAGTGCCATGAGCATTTGAGTGAGAAGATTTATGGGGTATCCCATGAGTCATTATTTGATCTAGCTTGATTATTATTGTAAGTCCTTTATTTCCTTGTTTATATTATATTCAATACTTTTATTCTATTATTAACAATGGGGTATCAGGCCAGGCCTGATGATATAGGTCCATCACCTCAGCTCTTTGAGAGCTTGAGGTAGGGGAATCTTATGTACAAGCTTACTTGGACAAAAGACAAAGTTCAAAGCCTGTCTGGGCAGTTTTTTCAAAATAACAGTAAGCTAAGGCTTGGTTACAACAGCCCCATAGGAGAGTGATGAGCTAGCTGTGTGCTAGAAGAAACAATGAGGTGTCAAGGTCTCCAAATATCATCTTAGGATTGTCTTTTAACTATTATTCTGTCCTTGGATATTTTCATGGTCTGTTGTTAAGTATTTATAATCACTAAGTATTGTCATTGTATTGAAACATTGAAAAGTATATAATTTTATTGTATATCTCTTGAGGCACTGTTTTTAATTTAAAGTCTATCTGGCATCTAAGAGTGTAACTCAGAGGTAGAAACTCAACCAACATGTACAGGTCCGGGATTCTGTCCAGCATGACATTATTATAAGTATATTGTGCAAAATATTAATGTCTGTGTAGTCTGATATTGATATAATTACTCTTATTACCATTTTTTATTATTTATACATCTTCTCTGTATTCATGCTTTTAGTTTTTTTCTTTCTTTTTTCTCATTAAATTTGTTTTAGACAAATTTCACATTGGATAGTCTCTCGTTTTCTCTTATTTCTGTGCTATTCCTATACCTGTTTTCCCTACAAGTTCCCTTCCCACATCATGCCTTTTGTTTTGTTTTATGACTCACTGAGTTTACTCAAGACTGTCATTACAGCAGTGTGTTTGCTATTATTCAATGGAGCATGATGAATTCATCAAAATGTACACAACTGAAGGCAGTGTCTGCGTCTCCCCCAGAACGTGTCATTAGCTCAAAGTGTAGCAGGCATAAGGTTGAACTGCATAGACCCATCCCCATCTATGATTGATTTAATAGGCAGAATCTTGTGCAGGCCCATCACAAACAGATCCTATTGTATGATCATATTTAATTAGCTGCTTATACTCATAAGAGCATTCACAGCTCCCTGTCTCCCAGCTCCTGCCTTCCTGCTACCTTTACTTCCATGTTGTTCTGTGGTGCTCAGAGGGAGTAGTATGGATGTCTTGTTTAAGACTTGACTATCACTTGTTCTCAATATCACAAGCAGTTATGATTCTGTGCTTCTTTCATTGAGGAATGTCTCGGAGGAAGACTGAGAGTAGCACTTAACTATGGGTATAAGCATAAGCACTTAGAAGACTGCTTGGTGCTGTGTGAATTTATCTAAACAGCAATAGCAAGTTCTTCCATAAACTATCTCTTCAACCATGGATTTTAAACTAAGCTTATTTATACATCTTATCTAAATAAAGTATCAGTTCCTTTTCTGGAACATGCATCAAAAGCAATCAGAGTGCTAGTTGGATCCTAAACAGTAAACCCAAAACCAACCAGAGTGCTAGGTTGCCACTTAACAGTAGTCCCAATATTGTAGCTGTGAGCACATCTGCCCTGGCAGTTTGATATTGTTTCTCATCTGGGTAGGATTGTTGATACCCTGTCTCCCCAAGAGAGCCAAATTGCACCTCTGGTACTGTAGAGGTAATCATCTCAAAGGGAATATCTAGCTCAGTTGCAGTTTGGTTTTACTGCATCTTGTACCCAAGGTGTGCAATTGCAATATCCTCAGCAGCAGGATCTTATGTTCTGCTGTGGAGCTAAGAGGAATGGTTCAAGTCTTAATTGTTTTTGCGAACTTCTGGTGTTCTGTAAGAAGCGACTCATGAGGAGGTGTTGCGTAACTGGATGGGAACTTTTGTTTAACAGGACCTGGTTATTAAGGTTAGCATTATTCAGGCATGCAGGCTCCCATACTTTAGTTCAGCACTGCAATAATTAAGAATTATCTTTTTTCAGACACTAATATAGGCACTGTGCTTGTTTTTTTGTTAATGTTTCTATAAGGTATCTTTCTCTTACAACATAGGCTTTCTCTTTTGGAATCTTTGAATTTAATATGACTCTGTTCTGGATCATATCTTTCCTATAGGATCTATTAATCTCAATCTTTTGGTTAAAAGTTAATGTTAATTCATTTATAGTTAAAGTAACTAGTGGTAGGAGGAACTTAACCTTTGTCATTTGATTTCTATATTTCTTAGCGTTTTGCACCTTTCATTTCCTACACTGTTGTCTTTTGAGTTGTAGATTTCTTATAGGATTGCATTTTCTCTCCTTTCTTCAGTTTGTAGATATTCCATAACCATCATCTTTCTGTTTATATTCATAGTTATATTTAAAAACATGGAGATGGAACACTCCAATTTAGATTTATGCCAGTGTAATATGAATAACATAATAAAACACATTTTTTTCAGTTATATTCAAAATCCTTTCACTTATTGACATTATGTTTTTACAGGGTTGTATTTGAAAATATAAGGCCATGATTTTAATTAACCCATTATTTAAATTATGTATAAAAGAAAGTATAAAGCTATTAATCAAATTTACAATAATTTTAGCTTCTCAGTTGCCCATGCATTCACTTTACTGAGAATTGTGTGTCTTTGTATTACTTCAAGCAGCACCTAATATCATTTCAAGTCTCTTCAACAATTTTTTTCAGGTCTGATACAGTGATAACATTTCCTTTAGATTATGTTTTCCCAGGATAGTCACAACATTCTCTCAATTTTGAAACGTTTCCCCAAATAAAGGGTTGTTTTAGCACATTGTGCATTTCAGTCTCTGCCTCTGGTCTTTAATGGCTCTGAGGACATATACAGTAATAGCTTTATCATCATACTTTTCACTATTACTATTGTAATATCTACAATTATCATTTCAATAACTAATTCTTTCTATAGATACTTAAAATATACTGCTCTACTTTTCTTTCTATGTTTGACCATTTACCTTGTATCATTCCCTTCACCTTTCTTCCTGTACATATTTAGGATAAATACTTTGTACTAAGCTTTGGTTTCTCTCAGATTGTCCTAGATTTCAAAAACACAAGTTTCCCAAATATATTTAGTTCTTTTCCCTTTGACTTTTCCAAACATATTTAGTCCCTTTTCTTTGGGGTTTTGAACAAAAATCTAGCATAGCTACTGTTAAGTAATTTTTAAATTTTATTTAATCTGTACCTATTTATACTCCAGATTTTATCCCCCTCCTGATCTGCACTCTGTCTGTTCCATATCCCATACTTCCCTCCCCCCCCAACCCAGTCTCCACAAGGATGCCCCTCTACTCCCACCCACCACATTTTAGGTTTCCATTTTTCTGTTGTGGGACATCTGGATTGTTTCTAGCTTATGACTATCACAAACATGGTCGCTACGAACATAGAAGGACATGAGCCCCTGTGGCGTGGTGAAGTATCTTTTAGGTATATGCCTAAGATTAGTGTAGCTGAAACTTCAGGTAGATCTACTTTGAATTTTCTGAGGAATCTCCAGATTGATTTCTGGAGTGGTTGTACCAATTTGCAATCCCACCAGCAATGGAGGAGTGTTCCTCTTTCTCCACATCCTTGCCAACAAGTGCTGTCACCTGAAGTTTTAATCTTAGCCATTCTGATAGGTTTAAGGTGGAATCTCAGGGTTGATTTGATTTGCATTTCCCTGATCACTAAGGACTTTGAACATTTCTTTAAGTGCTTCTCAGCCATTTGAGATTTCTCTGTTTTGAATTCTCTGTTTAGATCTATACCCCATTTTTTGATTGGGTTGTTTTGGTGGTTAGATTCTTGAGTTCTTTATATATTCTGGGAAAAATGAAAATAAATCCATATTTGTCACTTTCATAAAACTCAAGTCCAAGAGGATCAAGGACCTCAACCTAAAACCAGATACACTGAATCTAATAGAAGAGAGTGTGGGAAAGAGCCTTGAACTCATTGGCACAGGGGGAAAATTCCTAACCACAACTCCAATGGCTCATGCTCTAAGATCAAGAATTGATAAATGGGACCTCATGAAACTGGAAAGATTCTGTAAGGCAAAGGACACAGTCAATAGAACAAATCAGCAACCAACAGACTGGGGAAAAAAAAAACCTTCACTAACCCATATATAATACAGGGTATATATCCAAAATATATAAAGAACTGCTATTAATATTTTGCATTTTTTTATTGGAATCGTGTGTGCCCTGATAAAAGTGTAGAGGACAACATTTGAGAATTTGTGTTCTCCTACCAGAATGTGGAATTTTGGGATGACAGCCAGGTTTAAAGGATTGAGAGTAAATGTGCCTACCAGTCAAGTTATCTCATTAGCTCAAAACGAAATGTATTTAACTGAGCAGCACTAGCTTTAGTAGCCAGTCTCGCCATGAATAAAAGTGAGATCTGCTTTGTTTAACATTTATCTTATTAGTTTTATTAATATTTTGCTTTTGAGACAAAGTCTCATGTAGCCCAAGATAGAATTTTCTATGTAGTAGGATGACCTTGAACTTTGGATCCAGAGTTGGTCCAAACTTGGTCATCCAGGATGACCTTGAACTTTTTATACTTTCAGAGGTTTGTGATTCCTGTCTTCTCATAGTATTCCTGAATACCAGCAATAGTGAAATGATATTTTTTAAATACAAATGTAGCAAAACTTCTCCAATTACATAAAGGCTGCTTGCTCAGGGCCATCAAGAAAACCCAGCACTTGAAGTGATACTTAAAGATCAAAAGACTCAGCTATTAAAACCAATGAATTTATGAAATTCTTAGGAAAATGGGTGGGCCTAGAAAATATCATTCTGAGTGAGGTAACCCAGTTACAAAAGAACACACATGATATGCACTAACTGATAAATGGATATCAGCCCAGAAGCTCAGAATACCTGAGATACAATTCACAAACCACATGAAATTCAAGAAGGAAGACCAAAGTGTGGATACTTCAATCTTTCTTAGAAGGGGGAAAAAATACCCATAGAAGGAGTGACAGAGACAAAGTGTGGAGCAGAGACTAAAGGAATGCCCATCCAGAGACTGCTCCACATGGGAATCCATTCTATATACAATCACCAAACCCCACACTTTTATGGATGCCAACAAGTGCTTGCTGACAGAAACCTGTTATAGCTGTCTCCTAAGGGGCTCCACCAGTGCCTGACAAATACAGAGGTGGATGTTTGCAGCCGACATTGGACTGAGCCCAGGGTCCCTAGTGAAGGAGAAACCAGGAAAGGGCATAACATTTGAAATGTAAATAAAGAAAATATCTAATAGAAAAAAAGATCAATAGACTTAATTATATGAAGATCTGTCATATAGGAAGTCTGAAGGAAGACATAGGAAAAAATGCAATAATACAAATTATATAATAATGAAACTTAACATGTAGTAATATATAGAATCAATGTCTTTCAAATTTCAATTGCATTTCAATGCATTAAGAATAAGCAACCCAAAAATGACAATTTGAAACATCTCATTTACAATGATATCACAAAACAAATACACAGGAAAAAATAAGAAAAAATAAACACTACAAAATATAATTATATGAACTCATAAGAAAATTTATAAATTTAGAAAGAGCAGATTCACAATATTTACCATTTCTACAGACATTGACAAAAGCTAAATGAATACTGAAACAATGCATAATATTGAAACTAATTTTAAAAAAGAATAAAATGAAAATAAATTAGAGGGTTTACACTACCTGATTTCAAAACTTATTATAAAGCTACAGTAATCAAAATAGTGTATTGATGTCCTTGTAACTGGCATATAGACCAGTAGAATAAAAATTAAATGCAATATTAAATACAGTGCATATGTTTCCCTCTATACTAAACTTCTAGAAAAGACAGAGATAGAAAGTAGACTGTGAATGAAGGACTAGAGTGATGTTGTAGGCAATGACTGCTAATATTTACACAGTTTTTTCTATAGAGGGAGACAATATAATTAAATGTCAAAAGAGACAATGGTGACTATGATATACAATACTGTGTTTCATATTTGAAAGATAAATTTTAGGGTATGTTAATATGTTACTATAGATATATAAAGAATAGAAGAGGCATCAGACTTCCAAGCTGATACCATACAAAATCCTGGCATTGAGAGGGACAGTGTAAATAAATTCTTACTTCTTAGTGAGGAGCTATTGATGACTGCTAGGAAAAAGAGAGTTTTCTGAAGGGTATGGTTTCTGACAGGTTGACCATGCTATAGTGGATGCTCATACACCCGGGCATGTATGGATTTTGAATGGATTTAAAATGAAAATGAAAACAAAATGCTGGGGTAAATAAGGCAGGAGGGTAGATCTTGGAAGATTGGACAAAAACAAGATCAAAATGCAGTGTATAAAAATTCTAAAATGATATAATAATGTCAGACTCACATCAAGTAACATTATATGAACTAAACAATTTATACATGAGTATATATGTATTTACAAATTTGTTTATGCATACAAAATTAATAGGGGGACAAGGGTCATGAATTTGAAGAAGACCAGGCAGGGGTATATGGGAGGATTTGGAGAAGGAAAGGGAAGACAGAAATGAAATGAAATTACAATCTCAAAAATAGAAAAATAAATAAGTTATTAGAAGAAATAGTATGTTGTTTAGTTGTGATGTTGTTGAACAGAAAGAATTTACATATACAGAGAACACCTCCAGTAGACAGACAGACTACCCCGTGGGAGGATAGTGACAACAGCCCACCCACAAAACTATCAATACCAAATTGTTCCTGTATAAAAGAAATTCAGAGACAATGATAGAGCAGAGACTGAAGGAATGGATGACCAGTTTCCAACCCAACTTGAGATCCATTCATTCCATGGGCAGGCACCAATCCCTGACGCTATAAATTTTGCTATATTGTGCTTGCAGACAAAAGGCTAGCATAGCTGTCCTTTGATAGACTCTACCCAGCAGCTGACTGAGACAAATGCAATTTCCCACAGCCAAACATTGGATGGAGATCAGGGACCCCTGTGGAAGAGTTAGGGGAAGGATTGAAGGCCATGAAGGCAATGAAAACCCCACAGGAAGACCAAAGTGTCAACTAATGTGAACACCTGGGAGCTCCAGAGACTGAGCTACCAACCAAAGAGTATATACGGGCTGGACTAAGCCCCCAACCGGCCCGACCCCGCACATATGTAGTAGAGGACTGACTTGTCTGGCCTCAGTGGAGGAAGATGTGCCTAATCCTACAGAGACTTGATGAACCAGGGTGGGGGAATGTTGGGGACACCCTCTCAGAAGCAAATGGGGGGCATTATAGGGGAGGAGCCCTATGAAGGACAGAATTTGGGATGAAAAAATTTAATTAACTAAAATAAATAAATAAAAATCTTCATTTCTGTGTAACTGTAGCGATAGTTTCTCCCCACCAGTCCTATGATACTTATCCTCAAATGTAACAGAGAGAAAAATAAAAGTGAGGATACAGTGTGTGTGTGTGTTCGCGCCACCATATTTCATTTTTATTATAGCAAATTACCCAACAAATACAAACATGAGAGAAAAATTTTTTTGAGAATGCATCTTTTTCAATGCATGCTATTTATAAATAATAACCTACATGGCTTATGTACAACCTGAATCTTTATAGCTCTGAAAGCTGAGAGGTTATGGTGCAACAAGTGATGGTGTATCCATTAAGTAGTCTCCATTCTTCACAAGGAGCATCTTTCCCCCATGTTCTCCCTTGCAATTAGGTAAGGTGTTTCCCTGGGTCTCTTTAATAAGGGCCTTAATCCTACTGAGGAGGGCTGAAATCTCAGTCTTTTTCCAGACTCTTAGCACCACTTAGGGAGGTAGGATTTAAACTATGGCTTCTGCACAGCATAGACTCTGCCCACAGCACTGTCTTTGCACTCCCAGTATATAGTAGAAAGTTTGTACATGGCTTAAGTTCCATAAAGGACAAAAGTGAGAGAGGGAATATGCCAGAAGGACAGACATAGAGAGACCAGAATAACAAAACCATGAGTATCTGAAAACTCTGCTTTGAGCGGCAGATTTCTGTGGGACCTTGTACTCTTCACTGTTTAGTCCTCAATCAGACTGGCTAACAGGATCAGGCTTTTACTATCCCCTGAAGGCTTTTTATTGCTTGTCTGTCCTTGAACTTGGATATAAATCTTGATTTTGACAAAAGAATCTATCTACGTTGACTTTTTAAAGTACTATAGTTGGCCTTGTTGCAGAGCACTTGAATATCATGAAGTAAACCTAACAACTCCTCACAAAATTATTTAGTATATTCAATGAGAAAAATTCATTGCAATACAGATAAGCCTCATGAGCCTGGTCTATTTACAGAATCCGTGCTGAAGTCATAAGTATTCCAGGTCTCTCATCCAACCTTGGGTTGCTCAAGGAGCTGATGATGCCTGAGTGCCATACAAATGCCCTACCAATGTCCCACCAAGTGCCTGTAAGACGAGAAAGATCAGAACAAGGTTTTGCTATGACCCTAAAGAGATTTATTTTTACTCTACAATGCACTTTTGTATTAATATATCAATGACTGGAAATGACTCAAAGAAAAACGTTTTAAAAAATATTTAAGAAGGTAACAAATATGCAAATGACCAGTGAGCTGTGCTGTGGAAAGTAGGGCTGTAAGGCATCTATCCATTCATCTCTCACATCCTTGGCCACTAATGGATTGGTCCCAAGAGCAAATTTCCAATTATTTTAACCAGGCTACTTTTAAATGGCCCAGGTGGAGAGGATTTTTACAGCTTCCATTGGGGGAGAGTATTCTTCGGTCTGATACACATCACTGTTTTGCACTGCTTGGTTTGGGACGAAAATTTCCTTTTCAAATTTATTTGTTATTTTCCACCAAGAACCGGCTATGTTGGGAATTAGGTTACCACATGCTGGTTTCTTAACCTATGCTTTTCATTGTGAATTCAGTTCTCACAGAGTTCTGTTCATACTTCTAGTAATCTCAGGCTTGTGCATCAATTCAGTCCTAAGTCAAGCTCTCTGGGTAAATTTCCTCTGGGAGGAACAACAGCCACCAGGAGAGACTTTGAAGAACTCCTGGAGGCCTTCTTTTGGCTAATCCCTCTGGGTGATCTTCTTTGGTTTCAGAACTTTAAACCCCGAGAATATATAGATTTGAAAAGCAGACTATGGTAATATTGAATATAATTCTGTTACTTGGGCACTGACTAGGTTTTGTTTGGATTTCCTACTCTGGAACCCAAATATTGTGGGAGAGAATCAGGACTTTCAATCTCTGTATCTTAAAATTTTGCATCTTACAAAGCTGAACTCTGTGCCTGACAGGGAGCAGGCACTTAAATATCATAAGCAAAAGAATATGATTATCTGAGCATTTTTAAGATTGCTATGATCAGACTCCAGAGATATATAAAAGTATAGTTGAACTCTGTCACCTTAATAAAATAGTCAGCATGTTGCTGCCTTCATAATTAATTAAGTGAATATATCTTCTAATTAAATTTGCATTTATACCACGGTCTCGTCAATGAGTTGTCATAGTGTAATGAAAAGTGCATTGGCTCTACATTCAAACAGTCTTTGGTTTGACTCTTCACCACTTGTTATCAGCTTAAAGTTGGGGAGGTCATCTAACCTCTCAGAGTTTCTGTTTCCTTATCTTTGAAATGAGCAAAGCAATAATTATCCTATGACCTTGTCTTGCAGATTAAATGGGATCATTTATTTGAAGGGACTTAGTCTGGTGATTGGTCTGTAATTTTTAAGTTGAATCAATTAAGATACTTCAAGGCATGGAAGAAAAAGTCAAACTGAAAGTGGATTAAATGATAAGGAAAATGTATCTTGGGTTGTAAGAAGTGTGTGTGAGGGCAACTTCAGTGTTGGCAGATAGAATGGTTCAACCATGACCATTGTTCTGTTACCTTGATACCAGGCTCTCTACCGTACTGTGACAACTCATAGCTGAAGCTTTGCTGCTATACCAGTGGCTTACAAGAATAACCATCTTTATTATATAAGACAGGTATTTCCTTTTGGGCATCTCTCTATTTGGTGAAGATAGTTTTCTGAGAAGCTCTACTATAAGTTTTTCTATGGATCCATTGGTCACATGTCATGCTGAAGCAGCAAGGAATCCTTCAAGAAGATAATGTTACTTCCAGCTCTAAGGATGAGGCAGAAACTGCCAGGCAGGAAAACCTGAAAAAAAAACAGCAGTGAGAGGGGAGAGGTACCACCATTTCAAGCCACTCCCTTTTCCTGTCACAGGTATTCTCAGAGTTCTATGTATCATCAAGAGATGATGCTTGTGGCTGAGGAGAAGACTTAAGTCTTGTTCCTATCCTCACTGATAGGAGGTTTCTCTTTAGCAGGTGTATTTCCACATTTAATTTTAATAATGGGATTTTCCTTTTTCGAGCTTGTCATATATAAGCAGTCACTTGAGTTATCTTGCAATAGTCACTCAGCTAGTGAATGAACAACATCTTTAAGGTTCCTGTTTTTGTGTTTGTTATTTGTTTGTTTGCATGCTTTTGCTTTTTGTTTGCTTGTGGGTCTTGTTTGTTTATTTTGAGGGTTTTTTTGATAAGGAAGGCAGTAGAATTGTCAGTATTGAAGACAAAGAAAAATAAAATTTCTCATATACAACTTCTAGAGATGTGAAGTTCTCTGGATATTTCCACAATTACCATCTTATTCAATCATCCTTCTACTAGATATTTATTTAAGAGAACACGATGTATGTATATGCAAATATTATGGAAAACTATTCACAGAAGCTTTGTATTTATAAAAGTCTGAAAATGGAAATAACCAACATGTCTAACAGGTATAAAGAATTGTAATATATAGTGAGATGATTAAATATCATTTATCAATGGAAAAGAAATATTAGTCCATACAAACTGTTGGAAGATCAAAATAATTTCCTGTGATTCCATTAAAAATATAAATTCATTGATACAAATATATAAAGTATCAAAAGTTATAAATATCAGACAAGGGTTACTGGGGTTGAGAATCAGAGCACGATGTTAAGAAGGATTACCAAGGACATGAAACTTTAGAAGTAATGGGTATGAGCATATCTTGAGTCTTGTGATTATTTCACAGATGTAAACATATGCTCAATGCATATCAGTTGTATCACTTGAACCACATACGCCTTATTACATGTCAGTTACACAGCCAAAGTATTTTCTTAAGATGGTAGAAGTCATAACCCAGTAGGTGTAATCTTCTGAAGCATAGAGACACAACCAAATGATTAAGTTAAGTGGACCAGGAACAATTACCATGTAAATGCATTTGTAGGTCAATGACTAACAGAAGTCTAATGAATTATTTTAACCTACATGAGGACTTTAAAGTAAAAGTAGCTTTAGAGCTAGGATGTGGGTCTCAATTAGAATCTTAAGCAAAATGGGGCGTGTCTGAACTCCTTACTCCTACCTTGCTTAATTGGAGTGAGCAATGCCTTTTCTGTGGAGCACCAGTCTGCTTGTGCTCTCCACTGTCCCCATTTTATTTGATCCAGGGCTCTTGATTTACGACTGCTCCCTCCACCCGCTTGCAATTTGATGGCTATGTTCTGCTTCTCAAGCACCTCCAGAGTGTACCGTGTCTTTAATTACACCCTTTACCCATACTGTCCTCCATAGACACAGTTGCTCAACTAGTTTCTTAATTTTAGACCAGGGATATCACATCCTTTTGTCTTACTTAGTTTAGACCTCTACTACACAATCATGATAAATATTTAATATAAATACAGTTAATAGAAAGGTATACTCCTGTTCCAGCTCCAATGAGGTCATGTATTTATCATGCAGTCTGCTTTGTAAAGTATGGAACTTCAAAGTTTGTATAACAGAAAAGAAATATAACTTTCTGAATGGCCTAGACAGAAATATAGGACAGAAATAACCTCCAGATTTTAACTGAAGAAGCATGAAGTCTGCACGGAGCTGCCTACTTTGTGCTCAGGATTGCAAAGTCTGTCTGTTTGTAGATGCTTGGCCAGGCACTCTCTTCCAGATGCTGGCTACACCCTATGCAGAAAATTTCATCTTTTGTTTTCCTGGTAATAGATTACAACACAGAGAATAAGGTCAAGATTTTGAGGAGGCATAATGGCAGATTATTTAGAAATCAGAAATGGGAGGAAGTAAAAAAACGTGATATTGAATCCCAGCTCTCATGTCGTTTTTTGTGTTCTGGGCCCCTTTTCTTGCTTTTACGAATTCTTAGAGGCAAAGCTGGGGATATAACCTAGTTGGGAGAATTGTCACTGGTTACCCAGAAAGTTCAAGACAACTGTGTTGGAAATGAGATTGTTCTATGAGGTCAGAATGGGATCTTTAATTTTATTTTAAATCAAAGTATTTTAAAGATGTGAGTCTCTATTTAATTTCTATTAATTCAACTGGGTGTGTCTAGATTCCCAACTCCTACCTTGCTAGACTGAAGTGAGCACAGTTTTTTCTGTAGAGCAAAATAAATCCTGCTTAAACAAACAAACAAAAGTCATCACACAGCTAAAGGAAGAACAAGTAATTTGGGATAGGATGAGTGGAGAAAACTCTTTGTAGGAGAATCCATATTATGACAGCATTTGAGCCCGCAGTAACATGGTGGATAAGCAGCAGCTGAAGCTTATTTGGAGAAGGCACTTGAGAGTGAGGCTTAAAGGGAGGACAACAAAGCCTGTGGAAGATTACTGACTGGTCCAACCTGCTGCCCTGATGGGCCTCCTGTTAAATGTAGCTCTTAATCAACCATCTCTAGTAGATTACACAAGGAAGGCATATACTCAAAATTCAAATAGAAAATTGTTTCCTCTGGGCTGGCAAGGGACAAAAAAAAAAAAAAAAAGCCCTGTAAATCTGGACTCCCAGATGTGGTTCTCAGCTGTTTCTGAGTCCCCGAATGAATTACATGCAGCCAGAGAAATTAATGCTGCACACATGGAGGCCTAACTTGAAAGGAAGAATTGCATTGGAGTAGACTCTGCCAGGCATTAAGGAACTCTGAGAAGCAGCCAGGGTCCACATTGATATGGTATGCTATGAAGGACCCCCAGTGACATTGCGATCAAGCACAGGAATAATGCATAATAAATGAGCAAGGATACAAATTGAAAGGAGAGAAACTCACTAAAAGGATGCCTGAATGGCCTGCCTTTAGCAGTTGGGTGGAGCAAGGTGGGAGTTAACTCTCCCCTTCCTGCTGGTCGGAAACACTGCCTTGTTCTGGGTGAATTTAGTGTGCCTTACACCAGTTAAAGCCTGTAGCCGAATGATTTAAGGTGACCCCTTTTCCTCCTGGCCTCATACTAATTGACTTAAGAGTGAGTTATAGTCCCTAGAGAATAGCAGTCACACATTGGGGATATTTTTAATATCAATTTCTGCAGGAGCTTTTACACAAGGAGATTGTTATAACAATTATTCCCTATACCCTTGCTCTGTGATAGATATTGATTTTTTTCCCATTAGATGGGAAAGGAATAAATGGGTATATGCAAATGCAAAATGAAATGACAGTGACTTAGGTCTGTCTGTAATGATACCCAGCCATTTGAGGAGTTGTGATTTCTGAACCTTTTTTGGGGAGTCCTGTAGATGTGGAAAGCTAAGAAACAATGATTAATGGTTTTCTTGGCTGTAATCTCAGGTCAGACATAGGCTTAGTACACTCAAAATACAAGAAACACAAACAACTGATTTCTTTGTTGCTTCAGTTTTGTCATTAGTGTTTGTTCAGGGTTGGCTACTCATCTATGTTGTTGTGTAACATCAAACATGGAAGAATGTTTAAATATCTTAGAGGGATTTCGGCCACAGGACATCATATGGAAGCACGGACACACAAATCTAGACTCTGGCAAACAACAATTCTTGAGAAACACATCTTGTGCTATATTATGAGATAAAACAATGGATCCTAAAAATTTGTAAGATATAGTAAATGATGTGTGAAAACAAGAATAAAATTTCCAAAGTGTAAAACCATAACTTAAAAAATAGTTTAAACGTTATTCTCTAATTGGATTTGAATTAAATTTATTTCCTTCCTTTTCTCCATTCTTCTTTCTTCTGGTAGACTGGTCTTTGTTTCTTAGTCAGGGTTTCTGCTGCTGGGATAAAACGCCATGACCAAGCTACATGAGAAGGAATTGCTTTCTTTCATCTGAGGAAGACAGGACAGAAACTGAAGTACAGCTCTGCACTAGTGCTGCTTGCTGCCTTCCTCCACAGGCATGTACAGTCTATTTTTTTTATTAGGATTTTTCCTCGTTTACATTTTCAATGCTATCCCAAAAGTCCCCCATACCCACCCACCCCCAATCCCCTACCCACCCACTCCCCCTTTTTGGCCCTGGGGTTCCCCTGTACTGGGGCATATAAAGTTTGCAAGTCCAATGGGCCTCTCTTTGCAGTGATGGCCGACTAGGCCATCTTTTGATATATACCTCAGAATCACCTACACTATTGTCAAATGGACCAACTCACATCAATTGTTGATTTAAAAAAAATGACATAATTGCCAGCCAATCTCATTGAGGGATTTTCTCAATTAAGATTACATCTCTGCAGATATATGTACATTTGTGTCAAGTTGTTAAAAGCCATGCAATATGCTTTTTTCCTTTCCTTCTTTCATTTTGAAGAGAGTCTCATTGCAGCTGTTTTGGAAGCTTGTTATACAGTTGAGGATGATCTTGATCTCCACACCTTTCTATCTCCACATCCTGGGTACTAGGGTTACCATTATGTACCACCAAGCCCATTTTATGTAGTGCTGATTTAATCTCCCAAGGCTTTGTGTATCCTATGCAAAGATTCAACTAACTAGCCTATATCTCAAACCCTAGATTTATTTCCTTGTATGGGAATTGAAAGGTAAAATATACTATGAGAGAGACGCTGCTGCTCTGAGTTTATTGAGGGAACACAAAACCAATTACAAGTCAACTAAATGAAGCAAATGAGAAATATGAGCAGCAGAACTCTGGACTCCTGCTAACAGAGACTGTTCCATTCTGCAGAGGAAAGCCAGGGCATGCTCTACATCTCATCCAATGTATAATGTCCTAAAAGCTCAATTTGAATTGCATTAAAATCAATCTAACAACAACAACAACAACAGCAATAACAACACCACCTCAATTTTGCTAGTGATTACTCAATAACCAAATTTCTGCCCTATTTATGACATCAACAGTGGTTTTGTAGCATAACAGCTACATTCATTTATTCACTCATGCCATACCTGACTATGAATACCTTGATTACGAAAAAAAGACATTAAATTTTGCTCAAGCTGACAAAATAATTTCCAGAATCACATGACTCAAGAGTTTCTAGCCCTTTATACCCGTAATTATTTCCCATTTAGCCCTGCCTTCTTTTCAACCTCAGCAGTAGAAATGTCTGGTACCTCACAGTCACACCAACCAGCTAGGATGTTTTTGAGAGCTAAGCCCAGATGTGTCTGGATTCTTTTCAGAGTTGTTTCAGACACTTCAGCTTTCTGATTGGAGGCAGGATAGTTAATGAAAACTGGTCTCTTAGACCTGACACTAGGATGTCTACATGGTTTAGAGCTATGTTAACTTTCTGCCCCTTTTCCTCTGTTTGTCCAATAGAACTTAACTGGTTGCATCATTTGTGCTGATGTTCCTTGTCAAACAGCTGTATTCTAGAAGAATGGGGAAACACTTAGCTCTTGAACACTGTTTTGAACATTCTGGAGGGAAACTTGCACACAGGAAGGGGACAGAGAAGCAGAACCTTGAAAAGCCATTTCCCTTTTAGGGAAACAAATGTCTCTTTCAAAGTCAACACGGATCTACTATCCAGAGGCTTGATTTTCAATATTCTTTTCATATAGTGCAGAGAAGTGACTGTCCATGACTTCCATCCCTACATGAACAGTAACTTGACCAATCTTCATAGATAAATGTACACTCTCACAAATGAGTTTCTTGTAAAATTTACTAAATAGCTGATAGAGTCTTGTGAAAAAAAAAAAAACAGCAAGTAACAGTAAAGAAGAAAGAAACTAAGGAAGAATGACAAGGCCAATGGTTTTCATTTGGACTCTAATCAGCAACATTCAAACAAATACTGGGGAAGCCGTGAGAATCAGTCAAATCTACTACACAGGAAACAGGAACACTGACAGTGGATCTCATCACTTTTACTATCCCTTTTCTTTATCAAAACGATGTGGTAATATGGGTGCCTACATTATGTTTGCATCCTGTAGCCATACATACCTAAATGAATAAGGCAAGGCAGGAAGGATTAATTGGCTCACAGTTTTGGGGGTTTTCAGTCTGTTCTGATTGGAAAGCAGATGGAGCCTCTCAGGATATGATAGACAGGAGCTTGTGAGGAAGGACATGTGCTTATATAACAGGGCGAAGGAAGCAGAGAACAACACCCAGAAGCAGAGTTCAGGCAATCAGTATGAACCCTTCAAAGGCCAGCTCTAGTGAACTACTCTGACAGAAAGACGCCACCTACTAAAGACTGCAAATACTCTTCAAGTAATGCCACGAAGAAACATAACATCAGTTTATGAGCTTTGGATCACTTTTACATATACAAGGAAATGTGCATGAATTCCATGGTCAGTTATTGATATTATAAAATACAGGTGTAGTCTACACCAAACAGTTAGGAGAGGAATTAGAGTGAGAGCCTAGTTTCCCTGTCAGTGCGCTGTCTGCTTTACCTAGATATTTCTTTTTTTTTATTATTACATCTTTTCCTCAATTACATTTCCAATGCTATCCCAAAAGTCCCCCATACCCACCCCCCCCAATCCCCTACCCACCCACTCCCTTTTTGGCCCTGGGGTTCCCCTGTACTGGGGCATATAAAGTTTGCAAGTCCAATGGGCCTCTCTTTGCAGTGATGGCCGACTAGGCCATGTTTTGATACATATGCAGCTAGAGTCAAGAGCTCCGGGGTACTGGTTAGTTCATAATATTGTTCCACCCATAGGGTTGCGGATCCCTTCAGCTCCTTGGGTACTTTCTCCAACTCCTCCATTGGGGGCCCTGTGATCCATTCACTAGCTGTGAATGGATCATCCACTTCTGTGATTGCCAGGCTCTGGCATAGTCTCACAAGAGACAGCTATATCTGGGTCCTTTCAGCAAAATCTTGCTAGTGAATGCAATGGTGTCAGCGTTTGGATGCTGATCATGGGATGGATCTCTGGATAAGGCAGTCTCTAGATGGTCCATCCTTTCCTCACAGCTCCAAACTTTGTCTCTGTAACTCCTTCCATGGGTGTTCTGTTTCCAATTCTAAGGAGGGGCATAGTGTCCACACTTCAGTCTTCATTCTTCTTGAGTTTCATGTTATCATGTAGAAGAATGTGAATTGATCTATTCCTATCTCCTTGTACTAAGGTCAAATATAAGTGGATCAAGGAACATCACATAAAACCAGAGACACTGAAACTTATAGAGGAGAAAGTGGGGAAAAGCCTCGAAGATATGGGTACAGGGGACAAATTCCTGAATAGAACAGCAATGGCTTGTGCTGTAAGATCAAGAATTGACAAATGGGACATCATGAAACTGCAAAGCTTCTGCAAGGCAAAAGACACCGTCAATAAGACAAAAAGACCACCAACAGATTGGGAAAGGACCTTTACCTATCCTAAATCAGATAGGGGACTAATATCCAATATATATAAAGAACTCAAGAAGGTGGACTCCAGAAAATCAAATAACCCCATTAAAAAATGGGGCTCAGAACTGAACAAAGAATTCTCACCCGAGGAATACCGAATGGCAGGGAAGCACCTGAAAAAATGTTCAACATCCTTAATCATCAGGGAAATGCAAATCAAAACAACCCTGAGATTCCACCTCACACCAGTCAGAATGGCTAAGATCAAAAATTCCGGTGACAGCAGATGCTGGCGAGGATGTGGAGAAAGAGGAACACTCCTCCATTGTTGGTGGGATTGCAAGCTTGTACAACCACTCTGGAAATCAGTCTGGCGGTGCCTTAGAAAATTGGACATAGTACTACTGGAGGATCCAGCAATATATCCAGAAGATGTCCCAACTGGTAAGAAGGACCCATGCTCCACTATGTTCATAGCAACCTTATTTATAATAGCCAGAAGCTGGAAAGAACCCAGATGCCCCTCAACAGAGGAATGGACACAGAAAATATGGTACATTTACACAATGGAGTACTAGTCATCTATTAAAAAGAATGAATTTATGAAATTCTTTGGCAAATGGATGGACCTGGAGGGCATCATCCTGAGTGAGGTAACACAATCACAAAGAACTCACACAATATGTACTCACTGATAAGTGGATATTAGCCCAAAACTTAGGATACCCAAGACATAAGATACAGTTTGCTAAATACCTAGATATTTCTATTTCCCCCTTTTATTTTCTCATACAGTATATCCTGATTATAGTTTCCCTTCCCTCTGCCAGTTCCTTTTCACCTCCCCTCATTCCTGATCCAAACCCTTTGTGTCTGTCTCTTATTAGAAAAGAATAGGTTTTAAGAGGAACAACTAAGTATGACCAAATAAATATGGTAAGATAAATAAATATATGTATGTTGGACAAATAAACAGAGAGAGAAAACTCTAAGTTAAGGTATATGAATCAGTGACCCTCTTGTTTATACACTCAGGAGGAACATAAAAATTCTAAACTGAATGTTATGACCAAGGATGTAGTGTAGCCCCATGTAGGCACTGCCCTCACTGCTTTGGTCTCTGTGAGTTCATATGAGCCTTTCTCAGTTATCTGAGTATTTCAAAATACTAGAGTATAAGAACTTTCTGGATCTCTTGGGCCATATACATTGAATTCATACTCTTTTCCTCTTCTCACTCCTAAGATATCCTTGGAATGGTCTTAGGGAAAAATTAATGTAATTAGAAATTGAGCAAGAAATGGCACCCACATAGGGTTGCATGGGGTATGCAAGGAATGAGCTAGGATGGGACATGTGTCGCTGCATGATCTTGGCTAGGACTCAAACAACCACCTGAATGTAACCAAATGAAGTGCAGGGGCAGGAACAAGCCTAGCACAATGCACTGAGAAGACTGAAGAGAGCACCACTCTTAATAAACCAAGAAGAAAGAAATGAAAGAGAAAATAACGAAGAGGTGAAACAGTAAGCATAGAAAGGTGCTGATGAGATTGAATAAACCAAAAATGTAGGGTTAAAATTAAAAGTGAACTATACCCAGACAGAAACCCCCAGTGCTAAGGACAGATGACAGACTTGAGAAGAGACAGTGCAGTTTTACAGTTGTCTAAGGTAAAGGGCATGTTTAACATGTGGCATGCTTATACTTTTAACAGAAGGAAGGCAAAAAGAGAGTGCTTCAAAGAGGGTGACCTTGAGAGATCAAACCTTTTGGGTTCAGTACTTCTTCTTAGAGAAACTGACCTAAGGTTGAACTGAAGTTACCTAACAGGCAGGTACCTAGCACCAGTTTCCAGATTATCCCCCAGCAATACCCGTGTCCAACACCAGTTTCCAGACTATTCAAGTTGTAAGCAGCACCCTCAGGTTACATGTCTGCCCCTGTTATTTTACTTCCTAACAACCACAAATCAGCAAGAAAGAAGTTAAGTTTATGGCTTGGCTCCCCATACCAGTCAATTATGTTAAAGGCCATAATGCTACCTGCCAATTAGATGTTTACCAGGCTAGATACCCCCTTCTTGCCTCTATAAATGCTTGACCTTCCATTCTACTGCATCAGAGACTGTGGAATGGCCCAAGCTAGAGCTTGAATAAAGAGACCCTAATGCTATTGCATCAGAATTTGGTCCTTGGTGGGTTTTTGGGGGATTCACAAACATTTCCTGGCACAACAGCCTTAGTTACTGAGAACCTTGCATTCACATTTCTAGTTAAAATGGAACTTAAAGAAATCTGCCAACATTCAAGATTAAGAAGGTAGTCAATGGGGGTTAATTTTCACCACCATTTTAAATGGACTTTGTCTTAGTTAGAGTTTTACTGTTGTGAACAGACACCATGACCAAGGCAAGTCTTATAAAAAACAACATTTACTTGGGGCTGGCTTACAGGTTCCGAGGTTCAGTCTATTATCATCAAGGTGGGAGCATGGCAATATCCAGGCAAGCATGGCACAGGCAGAACTGAGAGTTCTATGTCTTCATCCAAAGGCAGCTAGTGGAAGACTGACTTCCAGGCACCTAGGGTGAGGATCTTATGCCCACCCCCACAGTGACACACCTACTCCAACAAGGCCACATCTCCAAATGATGCCACTCCCTGGTCCAAGAATATACAAACCATCACAGACTTGTAATCAGTATGAAACATATTTGGGCATGTTTTTTGAGAGCATTTCCAAAGAAATTTAGTTGAAGGTAGTAGTCATTCCCTGCATGTGGTCTGGGGTCTTAGATTAAACAACAAAAAGAAAAGGAGTAACTGGTTTACTACCTGAATCATTATTTCTTGATATCCTAATCTGCCCAGATGAGAGCAAATTCCTGACACCAACATATGAGCTGTTTCTATTGCCATGGATTCCTGGCTGTGAATGTTTATATGCCCTCAGCAGTGAGCCAAAAGCATCCTTCCCTGTTACAAGGTGTTTCTTTTCAGGTATTTAGTCATAGCAACAAAAAAGTAAGTAATGCATTAACCAGTATTTTCATTTAACCCTTTATGTTTGTGAGACAAATACTAAACTTTCTGCTCATAAGGAAATTAAGAGAAATGGTTCACATAATTTCCCAACTCATGGGGAAATTTATGTTCAGATTTGCTGCTCCATATTTGTTCATGTTCCCTTTAGTACACTTCAAGATGGTACCTAAAACATTCAATGTTATTTCTTAAATTACCCCACCATAACGAATTGTACCCTCAAACTGTGAGTTCCTTGCCTAAATAAGCTCTTCTGAAGTCAAAATGCTTCTTAGCAAATATTTTGGTCACTACAATGGGGAAAGTAATGTAAGAATCAGGATTACTTTATCTTGATCAAAAGATTTTCTACAGTACTGTAAGAAGAGAAACACCAATCACCACTGCCCAGAAACTTGTTCCTTATAACTCAAGCTTCATATGCTCATCTGTATATATACATAGATGTGTATGAACATGTATCCTTATCTGTCTACACCCACCTCTTTCTAGCCTCAAATCACTCAAACATGATTCTGATATCATTGATACAAATCTTTGAATAAATATCTTATCTTTGCTTCTCTGCTTAGTGACTTTTATTTACTGAATTCTTGGATTCTCACGTGAAAATTGCACAGTTGAATTTAAACAATGAAATTAATCCTCTTGCTTTGTTCAATTTTGAGAAACTAGTGAAAGTTGGCATTTGAGAAAGATTTTGTTTCTAAAGTTCAACTTTTAAGAAATTCACTTTATCTCTGGACTTCAATTTTCTCATGTGTTAACTAGAGCTGTCCCTTGGGGACCACTGATCCACAGGGAATCAGTTCCAGGTCCCCTACAAATATACAACCCCACAGAGGTTCAAATCAAGCCACTTATGTAGAATGGTATAATATCTGTGCATTATGTACACCCTCTTATTTAGTTTAAGTCATTGTTAGATTAATTATATTGCTTAATACAATTAAATCATTTTAGATAGTTTCTTTTATTAACTTGAACAGTGAATAATGCCAAAACATCTGTATGAGTCCAGATACAGTTTATTTTTCCCAAATATTTTCTTTTCATTTTTAGATTTTTCTAATTTATTCTTCTCTCATACAATACGTCCCAACTGCAGCTCTCTTTTCCTCCAAAGCTCGAAAGAGTAGTCAAAAAGTCAGAGATACCCCGACTCCAACTCTCAGGGATTCCCCAATAGAATCACAGCATATATGCATAGGACCTAGCCAGACCCGTGCAGCAACTGCTGCTTTAGTCTCCTTTTCATACATATTTTCAAACCACCGCTAAGATAGAAAACCGATATGGCTGACTATATACTATTTATAAGTACTTCCAGCTTTATAGTATTGATTTATTTACTTTTTCCATTCTATGATTTCAACCTTTTGGTGCTCTATATATTCCACTAACTGTTTTGAGATCTACATATACAATAGGAAACAACACACATATAAGACTCTTCAAAGTAGCTTGTAGCTTACAAAACTTCTCTAAGTATATATATATATACATATATATATATATGGAGATAAGCCCGTCAGGCTCCTGGCTTCCTAATAAACTTTCATTTGCTATGTTACTCCTCTCTAAGCCCTAGAAAGTTTTGCCACTCAATCTCCAGTGCCCTAAAAGGAATTGAAATACTCAGAACTATTGAAAACTGGAGCAAACATTGATTTTTTGATTTGTTGTATTGAGTACACTGTTCTGCACATTATCAGCAGGCCACACTAATAATGTGGTGTCCATTCTGGGTGTCTCTGAGCTCTTAAACATAAAACCCATCTAGGATCATTTATTTCTTTGGCTTTTTTTTGGGGGGGGAGTTGTTTCTGTTTTTGTTTTTGGTTTTTGGGAGACAGGGTTTCTCTGTATAGCCCTGGATGTCCTGGAACTCACTTTGTAGACCTGGCTGCCTTGAACTCAGAAATCTGCCTGCCTCTGCCTCCTGAGTGCTGAGACTAAAGGTGTGTGCCACCACACCCGACTCTTGTTTGGATTTTTTATTGTCCCTTGTTATTTTGCAGTATGGAGGGTTGAACTTGGGGATTCATGCGTTCATTCCATAACTGAACGATAGCTCTGCTCCCTTGTACATATTTGCAATACTTGTAGCATTGATAGAAAATATGTTCTTCATAGGAATACAAATTCACCTTTAGTAGGTTCCTCTTCAGCTTGCCAGTATTCTTGGTGGTAGAAGTTTCATGCAGTCTAGAAATGCATGTACTAACTCAGTTCTTATACTTTGGCCTTGCATCTTTAACTTGAGAGGAACATAATTTGGTATTTGCATACTCATGTTCTTATTTGGGAATTTCCCCTTATCTTCTGGGGAAAAGAATGTAGAGATAGGACCAGAGGGAGTGAGAACTAGAAAAAGCAGCTAATCTAGCTTATCCTATCAGTCCTTGTTAACTGTGTTATCACTAGTAGCTAGGATTCAGTAAAATACCATGGCACTGTTCTCTTCAGCTGAACTGTCTGTCACCAGGACCTCGACTTTGATATTCAGAGGAGCACATGTCACAGTGTCCAAAGATCCACAATCATTAATGAAGTATATCATAAAAGCAATGCATTTGTTCAAATTCTCAGGTCCAGCCATCACTTTCCTTCACAGGCATCCTTGTGCATCACCTATATTTATAAATTCTGCTGTCCCCTCTCAAGCAACATTTTTGAGTGGTGGTTGCCTTATTTGTTGCAGTGTTTAAAGGCAGGCAATCTTCTTAGCCCAGATGAGCTGACTGAACTTGAATGAGTCCCTTTGCTTCTTTCAGCCTCAGCCTCTCCTCTGTTAGAGACTGCCCTGTGATGTAGTGAAGCATACATTCAGGCTACAGGGAGAGGTATAGGGCTGATTCCATGTAAAGCACAGTAGCTTTCATGTAGTATTTTCCTCAGTAACTCTCTGAGGTTGGAGGCTCCCAACCCTTTTTAAAAATTTCTATCAGACTGTCGGACTTCTCCTTACTTTATAATTGTGATTATCATGCAGAATATTGTGCAGACTTCTATACACATTTAAATGATTATTTAGGATAGAGAGAAATCCCTCTATTTTAATAAAACATTGATCATTGAGAACTCACCAGTTCTTAATTATTTTTGTTATCATGTTTATTATTATGCTCCTGGAGGATTATGCTTACAAAACGCTAGAAACATTATAGAATGGTTTGTTAAGTTGTATCTCCTTCCTACTCTGTTTTCAGTGCCGTGACCTTCTTTTATGAAGCCTTCCCTATTTATACTTTTGAGCCTGACAGAAACTGTAAGAAATTGATTCACTTTTTGCATTTGTATTAGATATTTGATAAGACTGCATGGTGTCATCAAAGATTAAACTATATACAGGATACATCATCAAAAATTTCATATAGTTATGAATATTTTCAGTATTCAAAGACTGTAGAAGGATTCAGCAATGATCTGTCCCATGAATTAATAAAGAAAGTTTGAGTGTACATTTCTATTGGTTTACTTTATCATTCCTTGATAATATAAATAAAAACACCTTCAAATATTCCTATCACTGCCATACTCATTGCAATATTCTTTGCTGATCCCGATGGGAAGCAAACACATACACTGATTATGTCACATGAGGCTTGAGTTGCAGCACTAAGTTGGTCAGAATGACAAAAATTTAGCAAAAATGACTGAAGTGTGAGAATTATACCATAAACTTGCCTACTTCACAGGGTGGGTAAATTGAATCTACATATCTATATCAGAGTGAAATATAAATCTAGTTATGTAACCACATGTATACCCCCCCAGAGATGGTTATTAGATATGTGGTAGCCTACTACTGTCATAAGGACAAATCTAATGTGTAGCCATCCTCTTTCTGGCTCCTGAGCAGATAATAAACAAAGCCTGAAATCCAGATAGCAGCCAAAGAAAATTCCAAGACAAAGAAAAGTCTTGCCAGCATGGCTGTGCCATAACTGTGAGTTTCTGGCACCTGGTGACCTTGATCTGTCACAGGCTCAAGGGAATGTGTCATACCCCCACCCCCACTCCTTTAGCAAGGTTCAATGTCTTTGTCCAGCCTCAGCTTGTAAATAAAGTAAGAGAAACTCAAATTTACTGGCATTCCTAGCTGTTCATAGTTCAAGAGTTCTGGAAGGTCCTCTTTCCAGAACTTTGGTTTCTATGGGATGAGTGTCATACCGGCTGGTTTTTGGCTCATATCTAAGTGCTTGATCATCTCCATTCATCATTTCTGGGCTGGACAAGATTCTCTTGTCTGAGCTGTGGATGTCCCCTGCTGGAAATGGCTGTTCACTGCAGCTGAGGGAATTGGTACAATTGTGGCAGCTGTGGATGCACTTATGTGTGTCAGGACATCCTCTCTGGCTGATTACATGATTCCCACCAGGAACACAGTCAGAAAACTCACTGTGACCCTGCTCTTACATGCCTGCTTTATTGGCAATTTCACCTTCTAAGTTATGATAACCACTCTTTATAAGCACAGTATGTGTTAATATGAAAAGCTCTCAACATTTGTTTCTAAAATCCATAATCTTGTTTCATACAGAATGGATTATCTTATTCAAACTGTCACATATTAATAAATTCTGAGTGGAATTACAGAATTTTATATTGTAAGAGTTCAGGCCTTGAGAATAGGTGGCCCCCATTAGTGTAATTTGCACAGGATATTTGTTTTACTTGTCTTCTTGTCCACAGGGTGCCTCTCCTGATACAGATAATACACAAAACCACCTGACTGTGATTTTTCATCCTCAGGTGCAATTTTTCTGCTCTTCATATTTCATTCTATATGTGTCCATTTGCAGCATTTACACCAGTGGGCTTTGCTTTGTTCTGCTTTCTATGTATCTGATCAAAATCCCCTCTATTTTCAAAGCCTGCTTATTTTTTTTTCATCAGAAAATTTAGGGAGCTTTACTAACTGACTTAATTTTCCTTCCAAATGTAAAGTGTTGCTGTGACAGGCATCCTATGTGAAAGACATTCGGTAGCCCATATTTCTGGGAAAATTCTCATTGATGAAGGAAACAAAATTCAGTTGTGTACAACTTATAAGATTATAAGAGTTGGGAGTACAGGCTAGTTCTTGGTCTGGACTGTCATTTGGGAGTATACTTTTCAAGACAAAAGCCACTAATCACTTATCCAAGACATTATCAGAGGATGGGCAAAATCAACCATCATTTTGTCCAGTGTCCAGCTGAATCACAGTTGCCGATTGTTCCAGCCAGTTGGGAGTTTTCACCATATGATCAGCCCAAAGGCATTTCTTCAGCTGCCAGCACAGAGGCTTGTCGAATCTGCTAAGAAACCAGATGCAGCAAATACATATCCTCTACAGCCTGGCATCTGGGGTTTGTGCCTGCCAGCTGAGGAAAAAAGCCTGGGCTGCGAGGAGCTAAGGGTGGAGATGTGGAGATCATAGACAGAAAACAGTGAGATCATCACATGTTTCTCATTGTGCCTGAAAAAAAAAAAACCCTATTGTTTGAGAGCATGTCAGAACTTTGTAAGAACCAGATTAAGTATGCCTGGATTACATGATGGAACAATTATATGCTGTGGACTAACACATATTTGTCTTACTAAAATTCTGTTCTTACTATTTTACTTTTTTTTTTTGCAAAAGTGCTTATACAATTGACTCAGTGCAACTGTATTCATCAAGAAATCCATCTTATTCATATATATTTATATGTACATGATGCATGCACATCATGTATATGTCATTATTCTTCTTAGCCCATTAGTTTTTCCCAGATATGAACTTCAATGTTACCTTCTTACTACCATTGTCAGACCATAAGTGACTGGGTATTCTGGGTAATACCCTTATTTTGTTTTGTTTAAATCCCTTTCCTATTTAAATTATGTAAATAATATTCATTAAACTCCATTCCTTTTAATACAGTTAGCCAAATGATTATTGAATACCCACCTATGCAAAATATGGTATGACCATGAGACTGAAGGAGCAAGGAATCCAAGAAGCTTATGACCACATGGATCAAAGCTGAGTGGCCAGAGCCAGTGATGGATAGGTGTCAAGAGCTTCAGGCAGTAGAAAAGAAGCCAAAACAGAGGATTTTTACTTTGTGTGCTATCTGTGGCTAGGGCTCACAGTAATGTGAGAGTGGGGGCCTGAAGATGTATTGTTTTCTTTCTCTCTTTCTTTCTTTCTTTCTTTCTTTCTTTCTTTCTTTCTTTCTTTCTTTCTTTCTTTCTTTCTTTCTTTCTTTCTTTCTTTCTTTCTCTTCCTTCCTTCCTTCCTTCCTTCCTTCCTTCCCTCCTTCCTTTCTTTTTTTCCTTCCTTCCTTCCTTCCTTCCTTCCTTCCTTCCTTCCTTCCTTCCTTCCTTCCTTCCTTCCTTTCCTCCTTCCTTTCTTTTTTTCCTTCCTTCCTTCCTCTTTCTTTCTTTCTTTCTTTCTTTCTTTCTTTCTTTCTTTCTTTCTTTCTTCCTTTATTTTTCCTTGGTTTTCAAATATAATAAAGGGGGTAACTATGCCACATTATTTAATCAAGATTGTTTAACATTGTATTGTTTTAGAATGGATTTCTATGGCTCTATCTAAACAACAGTGCTGAAGAAAGTCATGCCCAGCCTCTTGCTCTTTTCAAAGTAAGGATTTGGCTTCTTCATGTCATTTTCTAGTATTTGTGTGCACATTGATCATATTATACAGACAGCAGAATATTGTGGCTTTCTCTTAACTAAGGCCCACCATTCATATGTGAATTCTTCTTAGGTTATTACTATACCTGTCAGCATATGTTGCCATATGATTATTGATTATTAATTATTTAATACCTACATTGTGAAACACATTGCCATGACCAGGAAGCTGAAGGGCCAAGGTGTCCTAGAAGCGTATGGTCATGATGAATGGCTCAGCTCCCACAGGCAGTGGGTGCATAGGTATGGAGAGGTGCATTCCATAGAGAAGTAGCTCAGACAGCTGGCATATCGTGCTACTTTTCTTTCCTGTATCCTTTCCCAAACTTTTGTCCACTCCTGACCATAATTAAGTAGACTTCTATGTAAACACTGACTTTTATAATTTTTTTCTAAAATAAACATCATACTGCATGCTCTTCAACTTATAGTTCTTATCTAATAAAACATTAATCATTCAATTACTGATAAGCATTGCTTTTCTTTAGTCATCTTCTTTTTATACTATAATTAATGCTAAAAGACTATTGCTTATATTTATCCTCATAAAATTTTATTGTGTAGACTTTCAGGAATAATATTAAATAGTAATAACATAGTCATTCCAAAGCAAACAAAAAAGTCTGACTAAAAGCGACTTCCAAACATTTAAGAAGAGCTAATTCCAGTGTTCCTCAAAATGTTCCACAAAATAGACATAAAATAAGCACTACTAAGCTCATGTTACAATGCCCATATAAGCCAGTTATCAAATTCAGCTAAGACAGAACAATAACAATTAAGCAAATACACAGACAAAATGATAGATGAATTCCTGTGATGAACACAAACACAAAAATCTCAACAAAATACTTGCAAACTAATTCAACAAAACATAAAGAAAATCATACTCCATGAGAAAATCAGTGAAGAAATTAGAAGAAAGAAGAACATATTTTAACATAATAAAAGGCATGTACAAAAAAACTTTAGCAAACATTATAAATGGAAAAAATTGAAAATATTTTCTTTTAAGTCAAGAATGGGGGCTGGGGTCTTGGTTTTAGTGGTTAGATAACATAGTTCTCAAAGTCTTATAAAAATGAGTCAGGAGAAAGAATTAAAATAATAAAAACAATAAAGAAGTCAAATTCTTCCCATACACAAATGATGTGGTTTTAGACTTAAAAAAAAATTCAGAACTCCAAAAGAAAAAGTGTACATCTAATAAACAACTCTTAAAAATAGCAGGTTCAACAAACATAATCAATATATAAATTTTAGATGCTCTTCAGTGTATCAATAATGAACTTGTCAGGGAAGAAATTACTTTTTAAAAAATTTTTGTATTAGGTATTTTCCTCATTTACATTTCCAATGCTATCCCAAAAGTCCCCCATACCCACCCACCCAATCCCCTCCCCACCCATTCCCACTTCTTGGCCCTGGCGTTCCCCTATACTGAGGCATATAAAGTTTGCACAACCAATGGGCCTTTCTTTCCACTGATGGCCGACTAGGACATCATCTGATACATATGCAGCTAGAGATATGAGCTCCGGGGGTACTGGTTAGTTCATATTGTTGTTCTACCTATAGGGTTGCAGATCCCTTTAGCTCCTTGGGTACTTTCTCTAGCTCCTCCATTGGGGGCCCTGTGATCCATCCAATAGCTGACTGTGAGCATCCACTTCTGTGTTTGCTAGGCCCCAGCATAGTATCATAAGAGACAACTATATGAGGGTCCTTTCAGCAAAATCTTGTTAGTGTATGCAATGGTGTCAGCGTTTGGAAGCTGATTATGGGATGGATCCCTGGATATGGCAGTCTCTAGATGGTCCATCCTTTTGTCTCAGCTCCAAACTTTGTTTCTGTAACTCCTTCCATGGTGATTTTTTCCAATTCTAAGAAGGGGCAAAGTGTCCACACTGGTCTTCTTTCTTCTTGAGTTTCATGTATTTCACAAATTGTATCTTATATCTTGGGTATTCTAAGTTTCTGGGCTAATATCCACTTATCAGTGGATACGTATCATTTGAGTTCTTTTGTGATTGGGTTACCTCACTCAGGATGATGCCCTCCAGGTCCATCCATTTGCCTAGGAATTTCATAAATTCATTCTTTTAAATAGCTGAGTAGTACTCCATTGTGTAAATGTACCACATTTTTTGTATCCATTCCTCGGTTGAGGGGCATCTGGGTTCTTTCCAGCTTCTGGCTATTATAAAAAAGGCTGCTATGAACATAGTGGAGTATGTATCTTTCTTACCAGTTGGAACATCTTCTAGATATATGCCCAGGAGAGGTATTGAGGGAACCTCCTGTAGTACTATGTCCAATTTTCTGAGGAACCACCAGACTGATTTCCAGAGTGGTTGTACAAGCTTGCAATCCCACCAACAATGTAGGAGTGTTCCTCTTTCTCCACATTCTCGCCAGCATCTGCTGTCACCTGAATTTTTGATATTAGCCATTCTGACTGGTGTGAGATGGAATCTCAGGGTTGTTTTGATTTACATTTTCCTGATGATTAAGGATGCTGAACATTTTTTCAGGTGCTTCTCATCCATTCGGTATTCCTCAGGTGAGAATTCTTTGTTTAGCTCTGAGCCCCATTTTTTAATGGGCTTATTTGATTTTCTAGAGTACACTTTCTTGAGTTCTGTATATATATTGGTTATTAGTCCCCTATCTGATTTAGGATAGGAAAAGATCCTTTCCTAATCTGTTGGTGGCCTTTTTGTCTTGTTGACAGTGTCTTTTGCCTTACAGAAGTTTTGCAGTTTTATGAGGTCCCATGTGTCAATTCTTGATCTTACAGCACAAGCCATTGCTGTTCTATTCAGGAATTTGTCCCCTGTACCCATATCTTCGAGGCTTTTCCCCACTTTCTCCTCTATATGTTTCAGTGTCTCTGGTTTTATGTGAAGTTCCTTGATCCACTTAGATTTGACCTTATTACAAGGAGATAGGAATGGATCAAATTGCATTCTTCTACATGATAACCACCAGTTATGCCAGCACCATTTGTTGAAAATGCTGTCTTTTTTCCACTGGATGGTTTTAGCTCCCTTTTCAAAGATCAAGTTACCATAGGTGTGTGGGTTCAATAGGGGTCTTCAATTCTATTCCATTTGTCTACTTGTCTATCGCTATACCAGTACCACGCAGTTTTTATCATAATTGCTCTGTAGTAAAGCTTTAGGTCAGGCATGGTGATTCCACCACAGGTTCTTTTAACCTTAAGAAGAGTTTTTGCTATCCTAGGTTTTTTGTTATTCCAGATGAATTTGCAGATTGTTCTTTCTAATTAGTTGAAGAATTGAGTTGGAATTTTGATGAGGATTGCATTGAATCTGTAGATTGCTTTTGGCAAGATAGCCATTTTTACTATATTGATCCTGTCAATCCATGAGTATGGGAGATCTTCTTTAATTTCTTTCTTCAGAGACTTGAAGTTCTTATCATACAGATCGGTCACTTCCTTAGTTAAAGTCACACCAAGGTATTTTATATTATTTGTGACTATTGAGAAGGGTGTTGTTTCCCTAATTTCCTTCTCTGCCTGTTTATTCTTTGTGTAGAGAAAGGCCATTGACTTGTTTGAGTTAATTTTATATCCAGCTACTTCACCGAAGCTGTTTATTAGGTTTAGGAGTTCTCTGGTGGAATTTTTAGGGTCACTTATATATACTATCATATCATCTGCAAAAAGTGATATTTTGACTTCTTCCTGTACAATTTGTATCCCCTTGATCTTCTTTTGTTGTCGAATTGCTCTGGCTAGGACATCGAATATAATGTTGAATAGGTAGGGAGAAATTGGGCAGCCTTGTCTTAGTGTGATTGCTTCCAGCTTCTCACCCTTTACTTTGATGTTGGCTACTGGTTTGCTATAGATTGCTTTTATCATGTTTAGGTATGGGCCTTGATTTCCTGATCTTTCCAAGACTTTTATCATGAATGGGTGTTTGATTTTGTCAAATGCTTTCTATGCGGCTAAGGAGATGATCATGTGTTTTTTGTCTTTGAGTTTGTTTATATAATGGATTACGTTGATGGTTTCCTTATATTAAACCATCCCTGCATCCCTGGAATGAAACCTACTTGGTTAGGATGGATGATTGTTTTAATGTGTTCTTGATTCGGTTATGGAGAATTTTATTGAGTATTTTTGCATCGATATATAAGGAAAATTGGTCTGAAGTTCTCTATCTTTGTTGAATCTTTCTGTGGTTTAGGTATCAGAGTAATTGTGGCTTCGTAGAATGCATTGGGTAGAGTACCTTCTGCTTCTATTTTGTGGAATAGTTTGTGCAGAACTGGAATTAGATCTTCTTTAAAGGTCTGATAGAACTCTGCACTAAACCCATCTGGTCCTGGGATTTTTTTTTGGTTGGGAGACTATTAATGACTGCTTCTATTTCTTTAGGGGATATGGGACTGTTTAGATCATTAACTTGATCCTGATTTAACTTTGGTACCTGGTATCTGTCTAGAAATTTGTCCATTTATCCAGGTTTTCCAGTTTTGTTGAGTATAGCCTTTTGTAGAAGCATCTAGTGGTGTTTTGGATTTCTTCAGGATCTGTTGTTATTTCTCCCTTTTCATTTCTGATTTTGTTAATTAGGATGCTGTCCCTGTGCCCTCTAGTGAGTCTGGCTAAGGGTTTATTGATCTTGTTGATTTTCTCAAGGAACCAGCTCCTCGTTTGGTTGATTCTTAGAATAGTTCTTCTTGTTTCCACTTGGTTGATTTCGCCCCTGAGTTTGATTATTTCCTGCTGTCTATTCCTCTTGGGTGAATTTGCTTCCTTTTTTTTTCTAGATCTTTTAGGTGTGTTGTCAAGCTGCTAGAGTGTGCTCTCTCTAGTTTCTTTTTGGAGGCACTCAGAGCTATGAGTTTTCCTCTTAGAAATTCTTTCATTGTTTTCGATAAGATTGGGTATGTTGTGGCTTCATTTTCATTAAACTCTAAAAAAATCTTTAATTTCTTTCTTCATTCCTTCCTTGTCCAAGGTATCATTGAGAAGATTGTTGTTCAGTTTCCACGTGAATGTTGGCTTTCTATTATTTATGATGTTATTGAAGATCAGCCTTAATCCATGGTGATCTGATGGGATGCATGGGACAATTTCAATATTTTTGTATCTGTTCAGGCCTGTTTTGTGACAAATTATATGGTCAATTTTGGAGAAGGTCCCGTGAGGTACTGAGAAGAAGGTATATCCTTTTGTTTTAGAATAAAATGTTCTGTAGATATCTGTTAAGTCCATTTGTTTCATAACTTCTGTTAGTTTCACTCCGTCCCTGTTTAGTTTCTGTTTCCACAATCTGTCCATTGATGAAAGTGGTGTGTTGAAGTCTCCCACTATTATTGTGTGAGGTGAAATGTGTGCTTTGATCTTTACTAAAGTTTCTTTAATGAAAGTGGCTGCCCTTGCATTTGGAGCATAGATATTCAGAATTGAGAGTTCCTCTTGGAGGATTTTAACTTTGATGAGGATGAAGTTTCCCTCCTTGTCTTTTTTGATAACTTTGGGTTGGAAGTCGATTTTATTTGATATTAGAATGGCTACTCCAGCTTGTTTCTTCAGACCATTTGCTTGGAAAATTGTTTTCCAGCCTTTCACTCTGAGGTAGTGTCTGTCTTTTTCCCTAAGATGGTTTCCTGTAAGCAGCAAAATGTTCGGTCGTGTTTGTGTAGCCAGTCTGTTAGTCTACGTCTTTTTATTGGTGAATTGAGACCATTGATATTAAGAGATATTAAGGAAAAGTTATTGTTGCTTCCTATTATTTTTGTTGTTAGAGTTGGCATTCTGTTCTTGTGGCTGTCTTCTTTTTGGTTTGTTGAAGGATTACTTTCTTGCTTTTTCTAGGGCGTGGTATAATGTGTGAATTTGGTGTTGTTGAGGATACTTTGGTTTCTCCATTTATGGTAATTGAGAGGTTGGCTGGGTATAGTAGCCTGGGCTGGCATTTGTGTTCTCTTAGTGTCTGTATAACATCTGTCCAGGATCTTCTGGCTTTCATAGTCTCTGGTGAAAAGTCTGGTGTAATTCTGATAGGCCTGCCTTTATATGTTACTTGACCGTTTTCCCTTACTGCTTTTAATATTCTATCTTTATTTAGTGCATTTGTTGTTCTGATTATTATGTGTTGGGAGGAATTTCTTTTCTGTTCCAGTCTATTTTGAGTTCTGTATGCTTGTATGTTCATGGGCATCTCTTTCTTAACTTTGGGAAGTTTTTTTTCTATAATTTTGTTGAAAATATTGGTGGCCCTTTAAGTTGAAAATCTTCATTCTCATCTACTCCTATTATTTGTAGGTTTGGTCTTCTCATTGTGTCCTGGATTTCCTGGATGTTTTGAGTTAGGATCTTTTTGCATTTTCCATTTTCTGTGATTGTTGTGCTGATGTTCCCTATGGAATCTTCTGCACCTGAGATTCTTTCTTCCATCTCTTGTATTCTATTGCTGATGCTCACATCTATGGTTCCAGATTTCTTTCCTAGGGTTTCTATCTCCAGTGTTGCCTCACTTTGGGTTTTATTTATTGTGTCTACTTCCCTTTTTAGGTCTAGTATGTTTTTGTTCATTTCCATCACCTGTTTGGATGTGTTTTCCTGTTTTTCTTTAAGGACTTCTACCTGTTTGGTTGTGTTTTCGTTTTTTTCTTTTAGGACTTGTAACTCTTAGCAGTGTTCTCCTGTATTTCTTTAAGTGAGTTATTAAAGTCCTTCTTGATGTCTTTTACCATCATCATGAGATATGCTTTTAAATCTGGGTTTAGATTTTCGGTTGTGTTGGGGTGCCCAGGACTGGGTGGGGTGGGAGTGCTGCGTTCTGATGATGGTGAGTGGTCATAGTTTCTGTTAGTAAGATTCTTATGTTTGCCTTTCGCCATCTGGTAATCTCTGGAGTTAGTTGTTATAGTTGTCTCTGTTTAGAGCTTGTTCCTCCAGTGATTATGTTAGTCACTATCAGCAGATCAGGGAGACTAGCTCTTTCTCTACAGGCAACCTCTCCTCTTGCAGGGAAGGTGATCAGATATCTGGCTTTCGAACCTGCCTCCTGGCAGAAGTTTTGTTCCACTCATCAGAGGTTTTAAGATTCTGTGGAGAGTGCTCTGGTGACCTTGGGGATTTCCTCAGACTCCACACCCTAGATGCCCCGGTGCTGGCGCTGACTGGAAGGGACCAAAATTACTTTTTAAAATTCCCATTCATGATAGCTTCACAAAAGTAAGTACTTAGCAATACACCCAATGAAGGACATGAAATGTCTCCAGAAGATACTGAAGAAAGTAAACAAGACACTAAGATTAAAAACCTCCACTACTTATAGATTGGCAGAATTAACATGTTGCATTATCAATAGTAATCTGTAGAATCAATGCATCCTGTCTTTTTTTAACATTCTTTAATTTTTTTGAGAATTTGATACAATGTATTTTGATTGTATTCACCCCTCTATTTTCAACTCCTCCCAACTCCAAAGAGCTTCCCTACCCTCCCAACTTGTGACCCTTTTTCCCCTTCAGCCAATCAAGTACAAGTTGTGCTGCCCATATATTCTTGAACTTATGGTGGTCAACCAAACTAGGGCCTGTATCCTTTAAGAAAACTAACTCTCCCTCTCCCTTAAACTTTCTGTATAGCCACTAGATCTTTGTCTAAGAAAGGGACTTCATATCTACCTCTCCCTATCATTGCTTGTTTACTTTGTTACAACCACTGTGAGTTCATATGTGCAACTGCCCTAATGTTTCCAGCAAACACTGTTACACTGTAGATATCCACTGCCTCTGCCTCTTATGAACTTTCTGCTTTCTTTCTTCCACAGAGATCCTCCAGCCATGGAATGAGAGGTATGATATAAATGACCATTTAGTCCTGAGAATGGTGTTGTTTCTAATATTCTGCACATTGACTGATTGTGGGTCTGTGTTAATTGTTTCCTATTGAAGGAAAAAAGAACCTTCTCTGATGAGAAAAGTGAGATGAAAAAAATCTATCAACATAGTGATGCCCTTTGGAATAAGTTTAATACTACATTATTTAGCATAATATGAGTTGTAGGTTCTTTCTTAGGGCCTATAATTTATTTAGACACAGGTGCTTGGCCCATGTAATAGTTCCAGGTATGGATTTTATGTTGTAGAATAAGACTTAAGTCCAATCCTAAAGCTCAGCATTCAAAGGTTCAAAGATGGATGCTATTGATAATTTCTTTCCTCCTCCAGAATGCTTCCAGCACTATGAAAACTGTACAGCAAGAAAGAAGCTTCCAGGACAATACCAGTTTGATTCCCCAATGTGATGTGGCTCAACTATGTGGAATCTTCAGCAACAGGGTCTTACCATCAACTTCCAGAGTCTAACCAGGAACAATGGCAACAGCCTGTATTATTTGAAGCTCAATGGAAAAACTTCAGAAGAAGAAACTCATTCCTGGCACTGGCCACTTTATTTACTAGCCTGTGGTATCTAATAGTTGTACTACTCTCCATATGAAAGGGTAAACTCCATTTGAACACATTTTTATATGTGGACATATGTATTTTAGGAAGCTTCTGCAATGGTGAGATGCATATGAAATTTTCAAAAATTTTTAGTGCTAATTGCTAATGCCATTCATCACAGGAGTAGGCGAAAGAACTCCTAAATTCACAAAGAGGTACAAAAGACACTGAAAATTCAAAACACTCCTAAGAAGAAAGAATAATACATGAGACATCATAAGACCTAATCTCAAATTTTACCATAGAGTCATAGTAACAAAAATAGAATTGTAAAGGACCACAAACAGATAGGTACAGCAATTGTATAGAAGAGGACCAGAAGTAAACCTACTCAGTTACATTGGTGTTGTATCCACAGTAGCTAAGACATGTAACCAGCACAGGCTTCCACCAAGAAAGGAATGCATAACAAAAAGTCTGCTATATCCATCTAATAGGATTCTACTCATAAGGAATAGATGAAACTAATGTCAAACAAAATTAGCCTAACTCAGAAACAAACAGCAAGTTTTCATACTATGCAGTATCTGAAGTTAAATCTTCTCATGAAAGTAGATGAAGAGAGGTTTAAAGAGAGAGGATTGGAGGAACAAGATTAATGCAATACAAGTCACATTGTAACACAAGGAAGGACTATTTGGGGGTGAGGAAAGAGACTAATTGGGAGGAAGTAGATCAGAGGCATGAATGTGAATGAAAGACAATAATAGTATGTATATGAAAATGCCACTATTACCTGCTAGATATAAAATAACGAAATGGCAAGAGCTATGAAAAATCGAACAAACATCATAGTACCCACCATGAGTGGTCCAGAGTAGAAATGCTTGAGGGTGACATAAACTGTGGTCATGTTGCATTAACTCACTCAACCAAGGCCTCAGAAAATGTTGGTGATTTGATGGATGGATCTGGAGGATATCATCCTCAGTGAGGTAACCCAATCACAAAAGAACACACATGATATACATTCACGGATAAATGGACATTAGCCCAGAAACTTAGAATACCCAAAATACAATTTTCAAAACATATGAAACTCAAGAAGAAGGAAGACCAAAGTGTAGATACTTCGTCTCTTCTTAGAATGAGGAACAAAATACCCAAGGAAGGAGTTACAGAGACAAAGTTTGGAGCTGAGACAAAAGGATGGACCATCCAGAGACAGCGCCTCCCAAGAATCCATCCCATAGACAGCCACCAAATGCAGACACTATTGCATATGCCAGCAAGATTTTGCTGACAGGATCCTGATATAGCTGTCTCTTGTGAGGCTATGCCAGTTCCTGGCAAATACAGAAGTAGATGCTCACAGTCACCTTTTGGATGGAACACAGGGCCCCCATTGAAGCAGCTAGAGAAAGTACCCAAGGAGTGCAACCCATTAGGAAGAACAACGATATGAACTAACCAGTACCCCACAGAGGTTGTGTCTCAATTTGCATATGTAGCAGAGGATGGCCTAGTAGGCCATTAATGGGAGGAGAGGCCCTTGGTCTTGTGAAGATTATATGCCCCAGTACAGGGGAAGGCCAGGGCCAGGAAGCAGAGTGGGTGGGTTGAGGAGCAGGGAGAAGAGGGATGGGATACGGGTTTTTTTGTTTTTTGGGTTTTTTTTTTTTTTGGATGGGGGAACAAGGAAAGCAGATAACGTTTGAAATGTAAATAAAGAAAATATCTAATTAAAAAAAGAAAATATTGGTGAGATTAACATTATTCCTCTAAGATAGTGGAAATCAAGAGAAAACAAATATGAAAAATACTATGTATTTTCTGTTTATAAAAAATGTATAACATATCTAGATGAATAATACATAGGCATTGTAATATGATATGATATCTGTCATAAAGAGTGCCAGTTATAATGCATTAGGAACAATGGAGTAAAGAAGTTATTTTTGCCTGGAAGGGATATGCCCCAGTACAGGGGAATGCCAGGGCCAAGGGGTGGGCGTGGGTGGGTGGGGGACTGGGGGGGGGAGTGTATTGGGGACTTTTTGGATAGCATTGGAAATGTAATTGAGGAAATTACCTAATTAAAAAAAAAAAAAAAAGAAAATGTTTCAGACAAGGTAACAGGTATTTGACCCAGTTCAGGAAGGGACATGAAAGAGATTTTATTTTAAACAAAAGGAAAAACAAAGGGGGAAAAAGGATGTTTCAATACTCAAGGCAGATACAAAATTACCTCAGGAGTCAACAAGGGGTTCTAAGACCACATGTTTGAAGGAGATGGAAAGGGTTTGAGCCAAGCCTGTAACTTGAATAGAAGTAGGGTCACTCCAAGGAGGCTGAATGAAGCACTAGCCATTTCCTAAACACCAAATATAATCTACACTAATATTTTTTTGTTCATCTCTACAATATCCCACTTAAACTTCAAGACACTAACATATTATTGACATTTGGTAGATAGTGCCTCTATAAATGTCTAATATGACTCACATGCCCTGTTTTTTCTTACATGTTGATTTCAAATTACATTTGGTAGTAATTTTGTCTTTAAAGTTTTGATTATGACAATTCTTCAAATTCTTTCTCATGCTTCAACCTGGTAAGTTCACAGGGAGAAGGTGTTATGAAAGGCCTTCAAAACCATTATAAGGTCAAATTCTTTCGCATTTTTTCAATTATCATCAAGTGTTGTCTACAAACAAAATGATGAGCAAGATACACCAAGCCTCTGCACCAGGAAAGGCAACTCCAGAAGAAACACAACTTATAGAAAGCATTATTCCATGTGACCTTTAGAAACAAGAGACAATATGTATTCTAGGTTGAAAAAATGAAGTTCCAAAGATGTTAGGTATCTTTTACAAAGGCAAATAACAAAAACAAGCTCTCTATCTATTTAAACTTCTGTGCCTTCAAGCATGGAAATTTTCAACTTCACTGTAGAATTATTTGTGACAACTGAAGAAGGCTGATTAAGATTCTTTCCCTTCATCAAAACTAATCCATTATTGAGTTTAATTTTCTTTAAGACTTTTAGGCGAGAAGTCTAATCAATAAATTAACATTAAGTAGGAACATTTCATAATGATAAAAGGATGCATTTGCAAAGAGAACATAGCAATTCTCCATTTATATGTATATAACAGTGGAATTTCAAAACAGAAACAAAACTAACAGAAACAAAAGGTCAAATAGAAAAGAACTAAAAGCATTGTTAGAATTTGAATACTCCACATTGAGAGAAAAAGTAGCCAAATAATTTAGGAAAAGAGGGGACATAATGAATTATATCATCAAGCTTCTGTAAATGAACATTTTTAAAACACTTTAAAAAATAAAAGTAGAATGCACACACATACACAGGCACACACACACACGTATATCTCTCCAATTGGACTATCTCCTATATAGGCCAAATGGTGTTCTACAATGTAAGTTATGATAAACTGAAGACAACTGAAATCCTCTGATAGTGTATTATTTACCGCGATATAATTAAACTGAAAATTAAAAGCAGAAAATTATGGTAAAGACCTTCAAAGTTTTTTTCCACTTTAAACAATTTCTTAATAATGAATTGTTTAAAAAGATAACAGAGTGATTAGAAAAGATTTTAAGTGAATAGAAATGAAAGCACAATATCAAAATACATGATATGCATGTACTAATCAGGTAATTCCAGGAAATGTGTAAAAATTCAATGTTTTTATTATGAAAACTAATTTCTATAAGTAATGATGAAAATTTTGACTTCACAGTAGTAAAACCAAAGGGCTATAGAGTTAGTTAGTATTTAAGAGCACTGGCTGTGTTTCTAGACCACTTAGATTTGATTTTCAGCATCCACGTGGCATTCAACAAACATCTGTAACCCCAGTACCAAAGGATCTGGCATCCTCTTTTTCCTTCCATGTACACTGAATGAGTGTGGTGTAAGATGTACATGAGGCATATAAATAAAATGTTAACCTGATAAACAGCTTCAGTGCAGTAGCTGGATATAAAATTAACTCAAACAAATCAATGGCCTTTCTCTACACAAAGGATAAATGGGCTGAGAAAGAAATTAGGGAAACACCACCCTTCACAATAGTCACCAATAATATAAAATACCTTGGTGTGACTCTAACTAAGGAAGTGAAAGATCTGTATGATAAGAACGTCAAGTTTCTGGAGAAAGAAATTGAAGATCTCAGAAGATGGAGAGATCTCCCATGCTCATGGATCGACAGGATTAATATAGTCAAAATGGCTATCCTGCTGAAAGCAATCTACAGATTCAATGCAATCCCCATCAAAATTCCAACTCAGTTCTTCACTGTGTTAGAAAGGGCAATTTGCAAATTCATCTGGAATAATAAAAAACCTAGGTAGCAAAAACTATTCTCAACAATAAAAGAACCTTTGGTGGAATAACCATGCCTGACCTCAAGCTGTACTACAGAGCAATTGTGATAAAAACTTCATGGTTATGCATATGCCAGCAAGATTTTGCTGAAGGGACACTGATATAGCTGTCTTGTGTGAGGCTATGCCAGTGCCTGGCAAATACAGAAGTGGATGCTCACAGTCATCTACTGGATGGAACAGAGGGCCCCCAATGGAGGAGCTAGAGAAAGTATCCAAGGAGCTGAAGGGATATGCAACACTATAGGTGGAACAGCAATATGAACTAACCAGTATCTCCAGAGCTCATGTCTCTAGCTGCATATGTAGCAGAAGATGGCCTAGTCGGCCATCATTGGGAAGAGAGGCCCCTTCATCTTGCTAACTATATATGCCCCAGTACAGGGGAACGCTAGGGCCAAGAAGTGAGAATGGGTGGGTAGGGGAGCACGGTGAGGGGAGGGTATAAGGAACTTTCGGGATAGCATTTGAAATGTAAATAAAGAAAATGTCTAATAAAAAATGTTAAAATCAATAATAGTGGTCTAAAAATGTAACAATAAAAATACTACTTATGATAGTCTGCTATATTCAGATCAGTGCCTTATTCAGCCATTATCAGATTAATTTCCTTCTGCAGCAGATAGGAAAAAATACAAAATATCCACTATCCACAGCCATACATTTTACAGGCACACACATGTGCACACATGACACATGCATGAATGCATGCACACACACACACACACACACACACACACACACACACACACACACACACAGAGAGAGAGAGAGAGAGAGAGAGAGAGAGAGAGAGAGAGAGAGAGAGAGAGAGAGATACACAACTCTAAATGACAACAAGAAAGTGTAAGAACCAGAGGGAGTGAGGGACACAAGAAGATCAAGGCTTTCTGAACAATGCTCATCGTGAACTCACAGAAACTGAAGCAGAAAGAACAGGGCCTGCATGAATTTCCTGAGTTTAGTGTTTTTATGGGACCCCAGAGTGAGTGAAAGTGGAGGTCTCTGATTCTTGTGCTGTCTTCTGAAGCACATTGTAACATTGTGAAACATTGATGGGATAGTTTTGCTTTGTCTTATTATATTTTATTCTGTTATGCTTGGTTCTTATCTCCTTGAAACCTCTTCTTTCTAATGAAGGATGAAAATGGAGTAGATCTGGATGAAAAGGGAGGTGAGGAGGAATTTGGAGTATTAGAAAGGAAACTAATAACAGAAGGGCTCTCCTTCACTATAAATCAGGAGATCAAGGAAACTCACTATTCCCATCACTCAGGAGGTAATGTCTCCTCTTCAAGTTCAAAAATAAATGAGGACAACCAAGCTCAACACCTTCATGTTGTAGGAAATGATACCAGAAACTCTAGTGAGAAGTCAGACTATAAATCTCTGTATTTGCCATCTGCTTCTTAGTCTATATGGGAATTTCCTGAGTAGTAAAATATATATATATATATATATATATATATATATATATATATATATATATCCAAAAGCTAGTATATGTGTTTCTCAAAAAAAGCTTATTGATGTAAGTTAATATATAAAAGATAATTTTTGCATTAGATATTAAGAATTGCATTATATCATCTACCAGTGGTCAAGCTGAAGTCCTCCTGTTATACAATGTGGCTGCAGTATATTTAGATGTCAGAAAAAGTTAAACAGAATCCTAAAGCTGGCTCTAATCCAATCAGACTAGTGTACTTATGAGAGAAGAAGGAGATATCAGTATCTCTCTCTCTCTCTCTCTCTCTCTATATATATATATATATGCATATCACACTTTATCATACACATATACATATACTCATATACACATACACTTATATATACATATACACACATGCACACCCACAAACACAGTACATGTACACATACACACACACACACACACACACACACTATTGGACCACTGAAAAAATGGACATGTGAGGACACAGAAAGATACTGTATATTTTCAAGACAGGAAGAAAGACCTCTCTAGCCACTTAACCTGTTGATATCTTTATCTTGGAACGCTAGCCTCTGGGACAGTGAGAAAATAATTTTTTATTGTTTAAGCTACCCAGAGCATGTTATCTTATCATGATAGTCTGAGCCAAGTAATACACTAGCTGTTTATAATAGAAACTAAAATAAAAATGGTTGCATTAAAGGAATCTGAGAAATAAGTTAAAAATCTATGTATGTTTTGTATGGCAAACTTAGGCACTTAGACATGAAAACAAAGTAAATACACCATGTAGACATACAGTGACTGTACCAATGAGCAAGGCATTAAGAGTAGCTTTTATTCTGACATGAGAAACACATCGAGGTAGAGGTGACTACCATAAAGCACACTTAGAGCAAAGGACAGTGTGTGTAACCCAGTGTCACAATAACACACAGACGTCATGAGAGCTTTCATTATGATATAAACTTGGTCACAATAGTTTGAAAACACTTTTAGAATGAAGGTTTCACTTGATGTTGCCTATGCTTCCTGGAACATTGAAGGCAATAATTAAAGAAAAAGGCATCAGAAGTAAAATCACAAAGCTGTTCTTAATCGACTAAAAAGTTTCTGTATATAAGCCAATTTTGCTTATATAAGAAGTGACTCCTGGGGTGGGGTGGGGGTGTTGGAAAGTGATTTAATGACATTATTTGATCTCAGTTGAGGATGAGAATTAGCTAAAGAGCTATGTCTCTTTTGGGAGTGTTCATCATATTTGATATTAGCCTTCCTGAACCAAAGAACCATTAACCCCAAGATATGGAACTTTTGGCACAAATGTTCCATACAATAAATTTTGCTTTATTGTGACCTTTCAACTCTGTTATATGTAGACCTACTTTTAGTCATACAAATATAGTATAGTAATACACCAACATTGCTATTGACCTGAATATAACCAATAATAAGTTCCTTTACAATGCTATGCAAATTAAACTCCCTATCTTATATACACAGATATACAGACCAATAGGCCGACAGACAGACAGATACACACACATAAACACACACATGAGAGGGAGAGAGAAAGAGAAGAGAGAAGAGAGAAAGAGAGAAAGAGGTGTTCTTTTTACAGAGAGATAACTGAGTCATAGATAGATGCATCTTGACTAAATGATGAACTGCTAAGTGTTGAACCCAGTCATACACATATACAATTTTTATTTCCAATTCCATGTGTACTTAGAAAGCACATGATATGACTTCAATTTGTAAGATCAGAGTCATATATCAATGAGGTGATTTGTCTAAAAGTGCATCTTTCCAAATGATCCCATTACCCACCTCTGGTTATATTCTAGATTTCTTTTTTATAGTTAGGTATTTTTTAAAATGAATTTATTGGATATTTTTTATTTACATTTCAAATGGTATCCCCTTTTTGGTTTTCCCCTCTAGAAACTCCCTATCTCATTCTCCCTCCCCCTGCTTCTATCAGAGGGCTCACCCCCTGCCCACCCACTCCTTCCTCCCTGCTCTGGCATCTCCCTACACTGCTGCATCAAACCCTCCCTGGACCAAGGGCCTCTCCTCCCATTGATGTCAGACAAGGCCATCTTCTGTTACATATGCCGCTGGAGCCAAGAGATCCTCCATGTGTACTCTTTGATTGTTGTTTTAGTTCCTGAGAGCTCTTAGAGTGGGGGTCTGTTTGGTGGATATAGTTGTTCTCCCTGTGGGATGCAAACTCCTCCTTCAGCTCCTTCAGCTCCTTCCATCCTTTTTCTAACTCCTCCATTGGAGACCCCATGCTCAGTTTAATAGTTGGCTGTGAACATCTGCCTCTGTATTTGCCAGGCTCTGAAAGAGCCTCTCAGGAGACCACTATATCAGGCTCCTGTCAGCAAGCACTTCTTGGCATCCACAATAGTGTTTGGGTTTGGTGTCTGTATAAAGGAATGGAGTCTCAGAAGGGGAAGTCTCTGGATGGCCTTTCCTTCAGTCTCCTCTCCACACTTTGTCTTCATATTTCCTCCTGTATTTTGTTCCCCCTTGGTCTTCCTCTCCTTTAGCTTCATGTGGTCTGTGAATTGTGTTTTGGGTATTCAGAGCTTTTAGGCTAATATCTACTTATGAATGCATGCATACCATGTGTGTTCTTTTGTGACTTAGTTACCTCACTCAGGATGATATTTTCTAGTTCCATCCATTTGCCTAAGTATTTCATAAATTCATTGTTTTTAATAGCCGAGTAGTACTCCATTATGTAAATTTACCATATTTTCTGTATCTATTCCTCTGTTAAAGGACATCTGGGTTCTTTCCAGCTTCTGGCTATTGTAAATAAGGCTGCTATGGACATAGTGGAGCATGTGTCCTTATTGTATGTTAGAACATCTTCTGAGTATATGCCCAGGAGCGTTATTGCTAGGTCCTCAGGTAGTACTATGTCCAATTTTCTGAGGAACCAGCAAACTGATTTCCAGAGTGCTTGTACCAATTTGTAATCCTACCAGCAATGGAGGAGTGTTTCTCTTTCTCCACATCCTTACTAGCATCTACTGTCACCTGAGTTTTTTAATTTAGGTATTCTGACTGGTGTGAGGTAGAATCTCAGGATTGTTTTGATTTACATTTCCCTGATGAGTAAGGATGTTGAACACTTCTTTAGGTGCTTCTCAGCCATTCAGTATTTCTGAGTCAAGAATTCTTTGTTTAGCTCTATACCCCATTTTTTAATAGTATAGTTCAATCTTTTACAGGAGATTTCTTCTAACTCATGTGTCATGATGGTCATAATGACCTAGATTTCTTTTCTCTTCTCTACTTGTCTGTAAACAACTAGAAAGTTTTATTAATCTCTAAATAAGTAGAGCCTAACACGTCACCAGACAAAATTTTGCACACAAAGGTACCTGTCAATGAGAAAGTTACAAACATACAAATATTCTTTAGTCTTAACACTATTTCAATTGCTAGAGAGAATTATCCAAAAATTTGAAAATAAAATGTATATCCACTGATTTTCAAACAATCTATCATTTATTAATAATGCCTAGAAGCCTGGCACTGAAAGAGGCAATTAAATGTGTATTATCTTTCCTGGGCACTCAAGAGGAGTTTGTTAAATGGATACTATTTTGGCCGTTTGCAAAAAGAATCGATTCTTAGAGAGACAAACTAGCATGGCCTCCACTACTCAGTAGCATCTGTCTTTTACTACTAAGTCAGTGCTTCCCAGCACAAGAATTGTTAGGAAATACTAACACTTGTTAAGAACTTCCAGGAATGTTCTCAAATGAGGATCATTGGGGTTCTCTATAAGTGTCTGGAGATTCATCTTTCAAATTTTGAAATCTAACAATTAATATAAGAAACATTTATCTTCCATGCTTAAATTAAAACCTGCTGTATATCTTAAATTTTTAAAATAAATCTATTTAGCAGGATCCTAGTGTGTGATGTCTGTTAAACTCCAAACAGATCCAAATACATTGTGAGTCCAACTTGACAATTGTCCATTTGTAGCTCACCATCCCTCCCCATTCTGTCCTTTGGATAACCTCATAATGATTTTTACTGTATTTTTGCAAGAACTTTCCAATTAGCCCTTTGGAACTCCCAAATCGAGAAGAAACAGAACATAATGAAAGGAGGAAAGAAGGAAAACAATTATCTGGGGTAGCAGCAACTACCAGGAGCTTTCACACTGTCAGGTCAGAGAAACATGAGAGTCAGAGGGTCCTCTGGTTCTCGTAATCCGTCCCATAATATTTATAGATGTGTTTTCTTTGGCATATGCAGAAGAACACCAATTTCACAATAAGTCAATCTGAGGTCATAGTCTCATTTTGCTATTCTCAGCATGATGGGCATGCTGGTTCCCCTGGATGGGATAAAATAGGGCGCTGCTGCCTCACACCTGTGGTTATTTAAAGGATCAAATATGTACAACTCTGGGCACATGCCAGGAACCAGTACAGGTTCTCTAATGCAAGCCTCTTTCATCATTCTGGTAGTGTCACAACACTACATTTGGCATTTGTAAATCCTAGATTTAGAGCTGATTGTTGGGATTGCATACTGATGATATTGTTAGTGCCTAGATTCTTGTGGGCAATGGTAGTTTTTGTTTGTTTGTTTTTTATTTTCTCAACTAGTCTGTATACCTTGCTTAAAATTTATGATAGATCTGATGCCCTTCAGGAAACTGCTAGGTTTCTGCCCTTATAATGAATGAATCTCAAGGTCTTGTTTATTTTTAAGTTACTAAAGCTTATATGTTGGTTATTATGGTAATGAAAGCTATTTTCCTTGATTGTATGTAAATTACCACTTTCATTAATGACTTGGGTGAACGTGTTGATAGATGGCACACATATGTGTGAGATTCAGAATAAATGAACACTAGAGCTTGGGATAAAATACTGTGGAAGACTAGGAGAAACAGTTTTAAAAATAAATGTTAAAGTTGTGAGTTTGGAAATAACAGTATAGGTAGAAAATATAAAATTTAGTATTTTTGTCTCTATAATCCCTATATACAAAAGTGTGTGTGTGTGTGTGTGTGTGTGTGTGTGTGTGTGTGTGTTAATAGCTTAAAATGAGTAAGCCACGTAATATAGTAGTTGGACAAGTTTGTAGTAGTTTTCTTTCCAAATCTTTTAAAAGTTTTGTTATTGTTGTTTTGTTTGTTTGTTTGTTTTTTGGTTTTTCGAGAAAGTGTTTTTCTGTGTAGCCTTGACTTTCCTGAAACTCATTCTGTAGACCAGGTTTCCCTCGAACTCAGAAATCCGACAGCCTCTGCCTCCCAAGTACTGAGATTAAAGGCATGTGCTACCATACCTGGGCTTTTAAAAGTTTTAATTAATTAAAAATTTTACTCATAAAAAGTAAACAGCTATAAAATTTTGTAAATGTTTATACTTTGACATATGAAACAATATTCTAAAATTAACACTAACTAAAACTTTTCTACCTAAATATGTTTTCACATCTGCCTTTTGTCTTCTCATTATTCCCTCTTTATTTCATTACATTTATTGATTGAGTTTATGTTCTTTTCTTCAATGTCTTCCATATATCCAAATATCACATATATCTCCTTTTGTCCAAGGTTAGAAGAACAACATGCAGCACATGGGATAGGAAACAAAGAAAGAAAAACCCATAGAAACAAAGAACCATCACCATCACCACCACCACCAAAAACCAACCAATGAAACAAACAGACAAACAAACATGCCTAGGCATGCAGAGTTTAGCTCCCCTTTCAGTTAGGTGCTTGTCACTGCCAAGGAAGTACAATGCCTCTTTTTAATCATTCATGACCTTGTCCTATGAGGGCCTATTACATTGAAGAGACAGTGTACGGCTATGGCTGTAGCTAGGTGGATACAACTGTGTTAAGGTTTCAGATGTGGCCAACCTAT